>NC_079199.1:16728333-16883333 GCF_029499605.1 Hyla sarda
TGACATATTGGTGGACAAATGACCATTCCTAAAAATGCTAATTTCTGAAAATCGGCCTATGAAAAAGGGCCAACAATCAGCCATCAAACTAGCAAATCTTTTGTGTGGCCAGAAAATTGTCGATATTGGCCGCACATTTCTCTGTGAAAATGGCATATCAATTTAAAGGGCCGCACAACCGATCCAGATCATGGCTTACACCATCATTAAATGGGCACTGTCATTAAAACAAATATTTGCTATTGCACTCCTTATGGTAAATAAAAAATCTTTCCACTGTACCTTGTTTAAGGAGCAGCAGTATTCCATCTCTTCTTGGGGACTGTATTAGTCTATTGTAGCTTTTCTGAACATTAAGGGTGCGTTCACACGTGCGTATTTACTGCTGCAGATCTGCTGCAGATTTGCTTCAGCAGATTTTGCTGCCCATTGAAGTAAATGGGCAGCAAAATCTGCAGCAGCAAATCTGCTGCAGATCTGCAGTAAAAATATGCACGTGTGAACGCACCCTAAAGGAGTATTCCCATAGGGGATTTATCACTCTCTAGTAGTTCTGCTTTCCAGCAGTGTTCCAAATGAGGGGCAGGATGCCGGTGCAAGATTGACAGTACAGGCAAGCGTTGGTCTGGTAGCCCTTGCCTGAGTGTACGCACCTTTACCCTCACCCCTCCAATTGAAGTCTTTGGAGGAATGGTATGGATGGAGCTTGAAGTAAACATCATGACACAGGCGCACTAGTTCCCATCCCCGGCAAGGAACAGAAGACTGGGCTCTGCGGAATCACGGCCATCACTTTATGTTGGCAGTCATGGCTGTATCTCTAGGCAACGAGCAGACAGCAACAAAGATGGACTGAAAGTGATATCGGAAAAACTGATGATATTGGACAACAGGAGAATTTTTATTTTATTTTTGGGGGCTATTGGCGTCTAATCATTAAGATAGGAGCACCCCTTTAACTTCAATTCATTGCAACAGGCATGTGTTTATACGTTTATCTACGGCGTTCTTCATGAAGGGGTTAAAAAGTTCCAATAAAGAGATTTTTATTTTATTTTAAGAATCTTTCTCTGCTTGCATGACTGAAGTGTATGCCGTCAACATGGCAAAATTAAAATACATAAAAATTTTTTTAAAAAAGCTACAAAGAAACCCAGAAATAGATAAGACAATACTTGTTATCTTTTCTGCATAAACATTCTAAAATTTCTGAAACAAAGGGATGAATGTCTTACTGGCCTTGTCTAATGAGTTTTCCGTCATCCGGCAGTAGGATAGGAAATTATTATGGTGAATGTTTCTACCACCAAATGGTGCTGCGTTGGTCATGGACACGTTTGACTACTGTAGTATCGGATATCATCCTGTCTACATCCATGCGGCCATGTCTACTATTCATGAGAATACGAGATTGAGGGGGGAATAAGCTGAAATATCAGACCGCCTGTAACATACTAACCACCACCACAAATAATGAGGACCTCCCCGGCCTCCCACTCTACCCCCAATCCAGAATTAAGACAACTGACAAGAATGACCTTTCGAATGGACTGAGTGGTCGGTCACAGCTTTAATAAGGTAGTAATAACAAAATAAACCAACTGCTTAGCAGTTAACCATTAAAGGGGTTATCCAGGAAAAAACTTTTTTTTTCATATATCAACTGGCTCCAGAAAATTAAACAGATTTGTATATTACTTCTATTAAAAAATCTTAATCCTTTCAGTACTTATGAGCTGATGAAGTTGAGTTGTTCTTTTCTGTCTAAGTGCTCTCTGATGACACCTGTCTCAGGAACCGCCCAGTTTAGAAGCAAATCCCCATAGCAAACCTCTTCTACTTTGTGCAGTTCCCGAGACAAGCAGAGGTGTCAGCAGAGAGCACTGTTGCCAGACAGAAAACAACAATTCAACTTCAGCAGCTGATAATTATTGAAAGGATTAAGATTTTTAATAGAAGTAATTTACAAATCTGTTTAACTTTCTGGAGCCAGTTGATATAAAAAAAAAAAGTTTTTTCCTGGAATACCCCTTTAACTTTATCAACAATATTTACGGTAAATAGCTTGAAGTCAGGAACTTAAAGGGGTATTCCAGGAAAAAACTTTTTTTTTTTTAACTGTTTAATTTTCTGGAGCCAGTTGATATATATAAAAAAAACTATTTTTTTTAACTGTTTTTTTTTAACTGTTTTTAACTTTTTTTTTTTTAACTGTTTAACTTTCTGGAGCCAGTTGATATATATATATATATATATATATATATATATATATATATATATATAAAAAAGTTTTTTCCTGGATAACCCCTTTAACTTCTTGGCTGAGGCAGTATCCTCTGCTGATGATCTCTACCGCCAGCTGTGACTACAAAGAAAGACAAAAGATACAGAAACAAAAGAAAAAAGGGGTGCAACAAATACACAGCACCCAATACAAAATTGCGAACAAGATGCCAAAAGCATCCCACAAAACTCAGTCAAACTTATAAAATGTACATGTATATATATATATATATATATATATATATATATATTTTTTTTTTTTTTTTTTTTTTGGATAAAAAAATGTTTCTTCTTTTTTTTTTTTTTAAAGCAGACATTATGTATGTATATATATATATATATATATATATATATATATATATATATATATATATATATATATATGGACAGATAAAGAAAATATACAGTAAATAGAACAAAAATTGGGAGGGAGGGTAAGATTCCCCAGGGACACTGGTAAGGCACAAATTCACATATACGAAAATTTGCATATACAACACATTAACATGAGCGGATATTCGTATATACGAAAATTAGCATATGCAAAATTTCGCATATGCGAAAATGCGCACACCAGTCTCACACAGTACTATTAGAGCCTTCTTACACCACATAAGCTGGAAGCAGAGAGGGATGATTACTGTGATGTGTACTGTGAAAAAAAAAAACGAATATTCGTAATTTCGAATATATAGCGCTATATTCGCGAATATGCGATATTCGCGAATAAAATTCGAATTGCGAATATTCGCGAGCAACACTATTGATTAATAGTGTTGAGCGGCATAGGCCATATTCGAATTCGCGAATATTCGGAGGAATATTCGTCATATATTCGCGAATATTCGCATATTCGTTATAATCTCGTTTTATTTTCGCATATGCGAAACGTAGCGTATGCGAAAATTAACATATGCGAATATTAGCATACACAAAATTCGCATACCCGAAAATTCGTATATACGAAAATTAGCATATGTTAATTTTCGCATATGCGAATTTACGCGCGCTAGTCTCACACAGTAGTATTACAGTCTTATTTACACCACACAAGCTGGAAGCAGAGAGGGATGATCACTGTGATGTGTACTGTGAAGAAAAAATAAAAGAAAAAAACGAATATTCGTAATTACGAATATATGCCGCGAAATTCGCGAATTCGCGAATATGCGATATTCGCGAATAATATTCGAATTGCGAATATTCGCGAGCAACACTATATGATTAATCGCTCTGGTCGGCCCGGCCCCTTCGCTTAACCCCTGACTGCCCACCAGTCCAGGCAGTCAAAGTTACCTATCCCTAAGCGGGCAGGTAACTCACAGTCACAGACCAATAATCAATGAGGGTCTAGGGTAGTGGACACCAAAATGTGGGCCTCGAGTTGTTGCAAAACTACAACTCCCAGCAGGCCCAGACAGCCGTTGGCTGTCTGGGCCTGCTGGGAATTGTAGTTTTGCAAAAGCTGGAGGACACAGTTCGGAAACGACAAGTCTAGGGTGTTGGACCCCGAGTCGATCACTCATCAAGTGTCAGATCTAGTGTTGCTCGCGAATATTCGCAATTCGAATATTATTCGCGAATATCGCATATTCGCGAATTTCGCGAATATAGCGCTATATATTCGTAATTACGAATATTCGTTTTTTTCTTTTATTTTTTCTTCACAGTACACATCACAGTGATCATCCCTCTCTGCTTCCAGCTTGTGTGGTGTAAAGAAGGCTGTAATACTACTGTGTGAGACTGGCGCAAAATTTCGCATATGCGAATATTAGCATATGCTAATTTTCGCATATGTGAAAATTCACGCATGATAATTTTGTATATGTTTATTTTCACATGCTAATTTTCGCATACGCGAAGTTTCGCATATGCGAAAATAAAGCGAGAATATAACGAATATGCGAATATTCGCGAATATATGACGAATATTCGTCCATATATTCGCGAATATTCGCGAATTCGAATATGGCCTATGCCGCTCAACACTAGTCAGATCCTGAAATGGTGAACAGCACACCGTGTGGTAATTTACGGTGCTGCAGGTAAATTCTTAGCTGCGGTTCTCATGGGAGACCTTGTTATTTGAAGAAGTATTACGTGACTTCTCCCGAGGTGTTAAATGACTATTTGATGCATGGCATGTCACCTGCCGGAACATTATAAAGGACGTGCCCTCATTTGACACCCCTGTGAACCTCAGTAAAGGTGAATTATGCCTGTGCGAGCGCTGAAGTGGAAAAGGAGCGTTTCCCTAATTTATGAGACTGTGGGCGTAGTGTAATAGAAAAGCAGAGATTAAATAGAACAGTTAAGTTACCAAATTGAAATTATGTTCCCTTGAAAAGGAACATTTCCATCATATCACATACGGTGCACTTTCAAATATAAAAAAAAAAATTGGGCTTCAAATGTTTCCATTTTTTTTTGTAGGACTTAGGTAAAAAAAAAATAATAATAAAAAAAAAAAGCCCCCCAAAGCCTCAAAAAATATTTCCCCCTTACCAAAAAACAAACAAACAAAAAAAAGTCCCTAAAACTGACATTTCCGTACTAATTTACAAGCTGTTTTAAAAGCGTTTTTTTCAAAGCGGTTTGTACCAGATAATGAAGTTGTCATAATTTCTTTTACTATTTTTTTTTAATATTCTCCTATATGTTACTCACTAGGTCATGCAGATTCTTTACATTTCTTTTTATGTGTCTAGTTTCTGTATTTGGCTCGAAAATGCCTCACTGCTGCTTACTCATTCTGACATCCACTGCTCAGGAAGGGGGCGTGTCCGAGGCAAGCACTGAGGCTGCCCTCCCTCACCGTGCATTCACTTCTTCCCTGAGTCTGCTGTGCTGTGCTGGGTCTCTTCATTCAACCACTGCAGGCAGCTCTGTAAACCCCTCCTCTCTGTTTTCATGCTGCAGTCTGACAGACAGGACAGGAGTGAGCACAGAGGAGCGCTAGTCCCGCCCTCACTTTCTGGACTTTGTTCCAGCCTGGAATAAAGATGATGCTGCAGCCGGACAGCATTATGATCTGGATGGTATGGGGACCCCTAGTGGTCTTTTTAAAGCCATAATTTCTATAAAAAGGAGATAACATTTTTTAGGAAGTATATTAGAAAGGTTAAAGGGGTTATTCAGGAAAAACACTTTTATATATATATATATATATATATATATATATATATATATATATATACATATATATATATATATATATATATATATATATATATATATATATATATATATCAACTGGCTCCAGAAAGTTAAACAGATTTGTAAATTACTCCTATTAAAAAATCTTAATCCTTTCAGTACTTATGAGCTGCTGAAGTTGGGTTGTTCTTTTCTGTCTAAGTGCTCTCTGATGACACGTCTCCCTTTAAATTGTATGAGAGAAAAAAAATAGAGGGTTTTATCCAAAACAACCAATCACAGCTCAGCTTTCACTTTACCTCAGCTCGTCAGCTGACCTGTGATTGGTTGCCGTGGGAAAATCACTCTATTTTTTTCTCTCACACAGATTGATACATCTGGGCCATCGATGTTTTTATCGAGTGCTGGATCAACTTATTTTCTTCTTTTACACTGTCCTGGTCTGGTGAAAGGAAAAAGTAGTCCGGAACGGAACTTGTCTTCCAATGCGATTGCTCTTCATTCAGGAACTATGGGGGAGATTTATCAAAACCTGTGCAGAGAAAGAGTGGTGCAGTTGCCCATAGCAACCAATCAGATTGCTTCTTTCATTTTCCACAGGCCTCTTTAGAGGCCTGTGGAAAATGAAAGAAGCAATCTGATTGGTTGCTATGGGCAACTGCACCACTCTTCCTCTGCACAGGTTTTGATAAATCTCCCCCTATGTTCACAATAGGTAAAAATACAAGGAATAATAAAACGCTAACGCGTTGTGCGCTTAATCATAGAGTCCTGGTCTGGTCTCTTTGTCAGCGCCCCCATGTCTTCTATAACATTTATACAGAATGTTACCTACAGTATGGAACCTATTTAGACCCTAATATATACTCTCTGTGAGGAAGATTTATCAAAACCTGTCCAGATGAAAAGTTGCCCAGTTGCCCATAGCAACCAATCAGATCGCTTCTTTCATTTTGCATAGGCTTTGTTAAAAATGAAAGAAGCGATCTGATTGGTTTCTATGGGCAACTGGGCAACTTTTCCTCTGGACAGGTTTTGAGAAATCTCACCCTGTGTGTATATCCATATACCCCCATTATATATATTAATTGTCTCATCCCTTCTTCTTTATGCACATTTAAAGGGGTACTCCCGTGGAAAACTCTCTTCTTTTTTTTTTTTTTATCAACTGGTGCCAGAAAGTTAAACAGATTTGTAAATAACTTCTATTAAAAAATCTTAATCCTTCCAGTACTTTTTAGAGGCTGTATACTAAAGAGAAATCCGAAAAAGAAATGCATTTCCTCTGATGTCATGACCACAGTGCTCTCTGCTGACCTCTGCTGTCCACTTTAGGAACTGTCCAGAGTAGGAGAAAATCCCCATAGCAAACATATGCTGCTCTGGACAGTTCCTCAAAGGGACAGCAGAGGTCAGCAGAGAGCACTGTGGTCATGACATCAGAGGAAATGCATTTCTTTTTCGGATTTCTCTTTAGTATACAGCCTCTAAAAAGTACTGGAAGGATTAAGATTTTTTTTAATAGAAGTGATTTACAAATCTGTTTAACTTTCTGGCACCAGTTGACTTAAAAAAAAAAAAAAAAAGTTTTCCACGAGAGTACCCCTTTAAAGGGGGTTTCTGATTTAATCCCCCTTGAAAATGGCTTGCCGGAAAAAGGGGCCCAACTTTAAGATGCACACACAGTTTGAATACACTTCTGAATGTAGGCAGCCAGGACTTCCGATGCATGATGCCTGCATTGGAAGTTCAGAGATTAGGGAAGACAGGTGGGGGACTGGATAGTTTGGAGGGACACACAGGAGGTGTGGGGGAGCAGTATGACAGATGAGTATTTTCTACAGATAAGTATGATCTATTATTCGGGGGCTGAGAGGGAGCCTGACTACTATATGAGGCAGTGTAAGGGAACTTGTTACTTTAGTGGGGCACAGAGTGGGCCTAACTACTGTATGAGGCAGAGTGTGTGTGTGTGTGTGTGTGTGTGTGGGGGGGCTAGTTACTATATGGGGGCAGTGTGATGGACCTAATTATTACAGAGGGCAGTGTGGGGGCCTTACTGCTATATGGGAACAGTGTGGGAGCCTTACTACTATATGGGGGCAGTGCCAGTTCTGATCACTCACATCATTATGTGTGTCCTTGGAGGTATGTCTTTTCCTACCATTTCTCCAGATGCTCGGATTCTGGTTTCCATTAAATATTCTGCTTGCTCCCTAGGTAGTAACACCTATGTTTTTACCTTTTAGGCTATGTTCACAGTTACATCAGATTCTCCAGTCAGAGCCTCCATTGGTGGTGCCATCAGATATGAGGAAGAATAGGACAGCATGCATGTATTTTCTTCCCAACAAAACTGTGAAACACTGATGAAACCCCGTGGACCCCATTATTAGTCAATGACGTCTGTAGGGCACGATTGATGTCTGTGGTGTGATGGGTTCAGCACTGCCATTCTGTTATAACAGAGACCATGGTGTGAACAGAGCCTTATCCTGTATCTCCTTATACTTATGTTACCACCGCATCTGTTCAAGGCTGCTACTACCTACAAAGAGCCCTCTGCTAAACATGTTGATAGTTCGGTGAAATTGATCATTTTCTTTGGAGATAGCTGTGTACAATGGTTCAGATAATCCAGGCATATACGTTAAAGTGACAGGAGGTTTTTACTATCATGGAGAAGATTCATCCATTAAACACGACCAGTTTTTGTCCTTATCGGGACTCTTTGCCGCGTGCGCTGGCAGATAATGCCTGTGTCTTTCATCACGCCATGAAGTGTTCCTTTCAGTTATGATACATTGAATTGTGCGATCTCACTTTGTGTAATTGTTTCCTCTTTGTTATCAATTCACCGACAGCCAATTCAATGGATTTCCGCAGATAATTTATTGTTTCATGTTAAACAATAAGTGTTTCATTTACGTTCTTTGAGTCTCCAATACTGGTGTTTGTTATAGGAAAAGTGCGGTAACGCGCGACTGTACGACTAGTTGAATTGGATTACCGTATTTTTCGCCGTATAAGACGCACTTTTTCTTCCCCAAAACTGGGGAAGAAAAAGTCGGTGCGTCTTATACGGCGAATACACCCCTATCGCGGCGGTCCCTGCGGCCATCAACGGCCGGGACCCACGGCTAATACAGGACATCACCGATCGCGGTGATGCCCTGTATTAACCCTTCAGACGCGGCGATCAAAGCTGACCGCCGCGTCTGAAGGGGAAGTGACACTAACCTGGCTGTTCAGTCGGGCTGTTCGGGACCGCCGCGGTGAAACAGCTTACAGGACACCGGGAGGGACCTTACCTGCCTCCTCGGTGTCTGCTCCGTGCCGGGATCCCCTGCATGGCCGGCGCTCTCCTTCTTCGTCATCACGTCGCGCACGCCTTCTCGTCATCCTATAGGAGCGGCGTGCCTAGCGACGTGATGGCGGCGACGGAGAGTGAGGATACCGGCCATCAGAGACGTTCCGGAGCGTCGGGGACACACCCCGGGGACGCGGCAACAGCGATGGAGGGCGACATCCAGGGCAGCGGTGACGAGCGGTGACGGGTCCGGAGCAGCGGGGACACATGAGTACTACCACCTATACCAGTGGTCTTCAACCTGCGGACCTCCAAATGTTGCAAAACTACAACTCCTGGCATGCGCGAACAGCCCGACTGAATAGCCGGGTTAGTGCTTACAGGACACCGGGAGGGACCTTACCTGCCTCCTCGGTGTCTTCTCTGTTCAGGGATCCCCTGTATGGCCGGCGCTCTCCTTCCTCGTCATCACGTCGTCGCGTACGTGCGTCGGCGTGCGTAACGACGTGATGACGGCGATGAAGAGCGAGGATACCCGGCCGGCAGCAGAGACGTTCCGGAGCGAAGGGGACACGGCGACAGCGATGGAGTGACATCCAGGGCAGCGGTGACGGGTCCGGAGCGGCGGGGACACGTGAGTATTACCTCCTATGCAGTGGTCTTCAGTCTGCGGACCTCCAGATGTTGCAAAACTACAACTCCCAGCATGCCCGGACAGCCAACGGCCATAAAAAAAAAAGGGTTTTATATAATGTCAAACAAAAATAGAAAAACATAGCCGCACATCCACCATTTGTATTTTGATCTACTTGCTTTGCAGCATAATTTCAAAAACTAACAGGTTGTTATTATACATTTTGATCAAAAAGTACAAGCCCACTCGCCACGTCAAGGCCACCTAGTCATAGTGGGTCCCTGACTTAACACTGGCATAGCGCCGGGCTGCCACCACTGCCTTCGCGACACCATGCTCAAAGGGGAATGGCCCAGTGGCCGGGCAGCCCCACTGCTGCCCGACCAACCCTCCCGGCTCTGGGTCACACCACCTCACAGACAAAGCACCACAGCAACAATGGCCGCCACCAAGCACCACACCACACAAATGGTGGATGTGTGCCTATGTTTCTGTTTTTCTATTTTTGTTTCACAGTTTTATATGTCTGTTTCCCCTTTTTACAAAATCCTATAGAATTAGTCTATATTAAAAGTTGAGTTTTTAGTAAATACATTATATTATTTATCTTGCGTTGATCTTCAGTTACAGATCTGTATTGTTGTCGGAGCTGAATTTACTATTCCTCTGGCTACAAAGCGAAAATCTCTCACAAAGTATATTGTGTGGAACTGTGGATACAAGGTTTGATGGACAGTCAAATATATGTCTAGAGTGCTGAGGCCTATACAGTATGTCTGTATTTCCTTACATCGCAAATGTATATTCTGTGTTTCTTTGGTAGAACATGCTTACACTGAGTTCTCTCCAGAGTGCTAGGGGGTTGCAATTTTGCTAAAATATACATCCATTGCCCATGTATAACTTGTTAGGAGAAGTGACATCTGGTCACATGTCTACCTCTTACCCAATGAATGCTACGAGCCGACCTCCTCCACCACTATTCCCAGGATAGGAGGTGAAAAAACAAGTTTCTAGTCAGTTTAATGTTGGCCTTGGTTAAGCCAGAAGCCCAGCTTCTCAGCTCTGCTATCCTGAGGACACTGCCCAACAGTGAGCCTAGGTGTAGCAAGAGCCAGACACACCTTAAAAGGGTACTACGGCCCTAATACATCTTATCCCCTATCCAAAGGATAGGGGATAAGATGTATGATCGAGGGGGTCCCGCCACTGGGGACCCCCGCAATCTGTCATTCCGCACCAACCTTTGTGAGCTCTCCGCATCGCTGGAGGCTGCGAGTGTGAAGCATGATGACCAAGGGGCCAGAGTATTGTGATGTCTAGACTCCGCCCTGTGTGACATCACACCCCGCCCCCTCAATGCAAGTCTATGGAAGGAGGCGTGACGGGGAGTACTCTGCCGCTCGACATCTTATTAAAGGTTCAAAGAATAATCTTGCTCATGTAGGCCTTTCCCTCTGTCTCTGTTCCTAGTGCTCAAAACAAGTATTAGATTACATCTCAGCGCAATGGGGGATATTTTTCAAAACCTGTCCAGAGAAAAAGTTGCTGAGTTGCCCATAGCAACCAATCAGATCGCTTCTTGTATTTTTAAAAAGGCCTCTGAGAAATGAAAGAAGCAATCTGACTGGTTGCTATGGGCAACTCAGCAACTTTTTCTCTGGACGGGTTTTGATAAATCTCCCCCAATGTATCCAAAGAGATCTGTAAAAATAAGGGAATACAGCAAGGTGCGGTTACCTTCGGATATAGTGGTAATAAAAAGGTGGTTCCATATGCACTCACCTTTAGGCGTTGCGACACCAACTTGCGCTTTGCACACCTAATGCAATAGTATTGAAGGGTACTCCGCTGCTCATCGTTTGGAACAAACTGTTCCGAACGTTGGAGTCGGCGTCGGGAGCTCGTGATGTCATAGCCCCACCCCTTCATGACGTCACGCACTGCCCCGGGGGGCTATGACGTCACAAGCTTCCGGCATTGGCTCCAGCATTCAGAACAGTTTGTTCCAAACGCTGAGCAGCGGAGTACCCTTTTAAGCAGAAGCTGCCCCCGTACAACTGTTCCCATGGCCCTGGGGCAGAAAATGAAAGAAATCAGTAGTGAAGATCCAGGGAAATCCTTAAATGGAAAAAACGGAGGTCACTTCACGGTGCTCCAGCTGTCAGAACTACAATAGGACTGAAGATCAGACAAGAAGTTAAAAGAACAAAAGTTTTTTTATAAGCTAAAAGTGGGGACTACGCATTTTGAGGGTCCCTGTTCCCTCTTCCTCAGGACTAATCTATTTCTTTTGAAACCATTGACTCAGGCAAACTTGTCTTCTCAAGGTGAAGAACAGGAGACAACAATGTGTATATTGTTGTAGGGGAAGGCACCCTTAAGAAATGTAACTGTGGTTCTGCGAATCCCATCTAATTTGTTGCACCATATGTTTTATATTTCTTATGCAAATGAAACGTATGCAACATTAGTGAAGTGAACCATAAAGACGGCTGTACGTGTGCAGTCTGAAAGTCCAGAGAAAAGTGCTGCTATTTTTCTGCTTTTAAAAGGAAAATTAATTCTATGGGTTTTCTTGAGAAATCTCAAAGTAGTTGCCAAGACAACTTTATGAAATGAGAAAAATTATCTGTAAGTGTAAGTCTTTGAGTTGTCCATCCTGAAAAAGCTTCTTAAGTATATACAATATATTTCTGACTAATATTAAAGGGGTACTCCGCTGCTGGACATATTATCCCTTATCCAAAGGATAGGGGATTGAATGTCTGATTGTGGGGGTCCCGCTGCTCCCCCCCCCCCGCATTCTAAACAGATGCCGGGTTATGCAACAGTGGTCGTGTCTATGGGAGGGGGCGTGGTGTGACATCACAAGGGGGCATGGCCTTGACATCACGGTCTCTACTCTGAGCGTTCTGAACAAAATGTTCAGGACGCTGGAGCACCGGAGTACCCCTTTAAAGATCCCAAGGGGTGTAGTTATAGGTGACATATACATAATAGTTGTACCCAGTCCCTGGAGACTAGAGGTCAGGGCCCCTCTGCCACATAAGTACCAAGAAATATTACAGTGACTCATGGTAGTTCAGGATTAGTATTGCTCGCGAATATTCGCAATTCGAATTTTATTCGCGAATATCGCATATTCGCGGATTCGCGAATATTCGCGAATATAGCGCTATATATTCGTAATTACGAATATTCGTTTTTTTGTTTTTTTTTCGCAGTACACATCACAGTGATCATCTCTCTCTGCTTCCAGCTTATGTGGTGTAAGAAGGCTCTAATACTACTGTGTGAGACTGGTGTGCGAATCTTCGTATATACGAAAATTTGCATATACGAATTTTCACCTATGTAATTTTTTGTATATGCGAATTTGCGCACATATAATTTTCGCATATACGAATATTCGCATATACGAAAATAAAACGAGGATATTACGAATATGCGAATATTCGCGAATATGACGAACATTCGTCCATATATTCGCGAATATTCGCGAATTCGAATATGGCCTATGCCGCTCAACACTATTCAGGATCCTGGTTATAGGTTTTGCATTGAGACCAATGCACTTCAGGTTATAGCTAGTGTTGAGCGGCATAGGCCATATTCGAATTCGCGAATATTCGCGAATATATGGACGAATATTCGTCATATATTCGCATATTCGTTATATCCTCGTTTTATTTTTTGCATATGCGAAAATTAATATATACCAATTTTCGTATATGCGAATTTTTGCGCGCCAGTCTCACACAGTAGTATTACAGCCTTCTTTACACCACACAAGCTGGAAGCAGAGAGGGGTGATCACTGTGATGTGTACTGTGAAGAAAAAAAAAAAAAACGAATATTCGTAATTGCGAATATATAGCGCTATATTCGCAAAATTCGCAAATATGCGATATTCGCGAATAATATTCGAATTGCGAATATTCGCGAGCAACACTAGTTATAGCTCTGTGGGTCCCATGTGGATTAAAATGTAATTTTTCTAGACCCAAATTCTGAAATTATAAATCTATAATAAATATATACATATTTCTATGGATGTGTATATGGATAGATTGGAGGTTTGGGCTGGGAAGTGGCAGATGAGGTTCAGCACTGATAAATGTAAGGTAATGCACATGGGGAAGAAAAATCCGGGCTGGGATTATGTATTAAATGGGAGAACACTTGGGACGACTGATGTGGAAAAGGACTTCGGAGTCTTAGTTAACAGTAAATTTAGCTGTAGTGACCAGTGTCGGGCAGGTGCTGCCAAGGCAAATAAAATCAGGGGGGGCATCAATAGGGGCATAGATGCCCACGACAAGGAAATAATTCTACCACTGTACAAAAATCACAGAACTGAATAGTATTTAGTGTCCTACAAAAACACTAAAACATAACTTTTAATAGATGATTTAGCATAACATATGGCAAAGAGAAAACCAACACAGTGCTACTCAAATTGCGCCATAAATACAATGATGCTCAACCATAGGATCTATGGATATTGATCCTTGATATGATTATCCAATTCACCAATATGCCACAGATTTGCTCCTCATATTAGGAGACTTACTCGCAGAAGGAGATACAGATATTATCTCTAAAGAATAGGTGGGGTGCATGTAGCTGAGGGGGGGTGGGGTGGGGAGGGAGGGCTCTAGGGTGATATAGGCAAGTAGTGTGGCCACTATCTATGTGTCCCTAGGACTCAGGCCCTATGCTACTTCTATACCTAGGCGGGTTGATCTGTCCTAAAAATAGTGTTGCTCGCGAATATTCGCAATGCAAAATTTATTTGCGAATATCGCATATTCGCGAATATAGCACTATATATTCGTAATTACGAATATAGTTTTTTTTTTTTTTCTAGTTTTTTTTTTCACAGTACACATCACAGTGATCATCCCTCTCTGCTTCCAGCTTGTGTGGTGTAAAGAAGGCTCTAATACTACTGTGTGAGACTGGTGTGCGAATTTTCGCATATACGAAAATTTGCATATGCAATTTTTTTTTACTTATGTTAACTGTATATGCACATTTTCGCACTTGTTAATTTTTGCATACGTGAATATTCGCATATACGAAAATAAAACGAGGATATGCGAATATTCGCGAATATATGACGAATATTCGTCCATATATTCGCGAATTCAAATATGGCCTATGCCGCTCAACACTACCTAAAAAGGATGGGCCCGCACTGGAACATACCCCTACGTTCCTAGAAAATCCCCTACAGTAATAGACAGGAGGAAACTGACTGTCTCACTTGATGTGTCTGTCTAGATAGTAGTGTTGAGCGGCATAGGCCATATTCGAATTCGCGAATATTCGCAAATATATGGACGAATATTCGTCATATTCGTAATGTTCTCGTTTTATTTTCACATATGCGAATATTCACGTGTGCGAAAAATTAACATATGCGAAAATTTGCATACACAAATTAACGCAAGCTAAAATTCGCATATGCGAAAATTATCATATGCACATTTTCGCATATGCGAAAATTTGCGCACCTGTCTCACACAGTAGTATTAGAGCCTTCTTACACCACATAAGCTGGAAGCAGAGAGGGATGATCACTGTGATGTGTACTGTGAAAAAAAAAAATAAAAATGAATATTCGTAATTACGAATATATAGCGCTACATTCGCGAATATGCGATATTCGCGAATAAAATTTGAATTGCGAATATTCGCAAGCAACACTAATAGATAGGTGAGGATAGGGGTAGGATAAAAGATGGCCTGTTGCCAGTAACTGATATATGTGTGGTTAGGCCTCACCTATTGATAGTGAGAATGAATGCTGGGTCCAGATAATCACCAAGTGTAAATAGTCTAATGTTTGGGGACTTATAACCAGCTGGGATACATACTGGAAATCCTGACTAAGTTATCATGTAATACATATACTATAATTGTAGACGCCTGTAAATAGTGGTACTATATCAATATAAAGTAATTCCCAACATATAATCAGGCAGTTTAGCAAAGATGAACACAAATCTTGGGATATCCAAACGATTGTAATGACCATAGCACTAGAAGCCACAACAGTATTGGCAACATAAATATAAACAGGCCCAACTTATCTGGATCTTATGGCATTGTTGGTGATAAATCATAACGTCTTGACGCGTTTCCTGCCCCGATCAGCAGGAGACGATAAGGGGCATAAGTGATGTCATTCAGATATGTATGATGGTCAGTCCCGGTAGCTGATAAAAGCTGAAAGTGATGCCGCCATGCTGATTCACACGGCGTGTTCTTATTTATATAGTGGATATTCACGTCCCCACCAATCACAGAATGTTTACCTTCTGTAAGCGGTTCAATCAGTGGTGTTGTTTCAAGAAAGCGATGTGTGCAATCGGAAGTCCCAGTCCGCGTTACGTCATATCCGGCAGCTGGTGATATAGCGGAATGGAGCCGGAGCGTGCAGTGGTATCTAGGATACTGGTCACTGGGTTACTCACGTGATTGTTCCCATGGCTGCGCGTCTTCCGGGCCGCACGTCCGGATGAAAGGTCACATGACTGGTAGCGTCATAACTGCGGATCTTCCGGACCGCACGTCCGGATGAAAGGTCATATGACTGGTGGCGTCACTCAGTCATGTGACGCTTCTCGTCATCTATAGAGATTAACAGAGAACGCTCAATCGCGCAGTTACATATGAGCAAGAGCTCGGTCACGTTACCCGGGCTGATAGGACGCTCTAATGCTCATCGCACATAGAGAAAACAATGTTGGCTACTTGGCACTATGGGACCGAGCAGCCAAGATGGTAAACCACTGGGACCAATATATGAGAGGTGGGAACAAATGTTAATTAAATGTATGGATAAAAATAAAGGTCATAAGGTAAGTAGTCCGGTTGTTTAGATACACGGGACTATTACAAGACATGTGATAATGAAAAAATGATGACAAATTGGATAACAGACTGGGGAAGTTATAAATACTGATGAAACTCCTACCAGCCATTAATAGTTTACAGCCCTAGATGAGCTGATAGGTAAAATAAAAAAAAGGGAATGAGCACTCCAGTGCAAATTCCAAGTAGACTGGAAAAATTGGACTTATTGGCCACCTATACACTAAGGTCTATTTAAATACAATGCCCTAGCTAGTGGTCAGCCAAACTGGTCATGGACTCTCAAATATTAGATAAAACTGGTAAATGATAATGTCTCATTGAGACCATGTGGGGCCACAGACTGGAATCTGTGAATCCATCGGGTCTCTTTTTGGACTAGCAGTTGGTCAAAGTTGCCCCCCCGCTTGGATGTACCACTGTACAAATCACTAGTCAGACCACACATAGAATACTGTGTACAGTACTGGGCACCAGTGTACACGAAAGATATAGTGGAGCTTGGGAGGGTTCAAAGACGGGCAACCAGAGTAATAAGGGGAATGGGGGGACTGCAGTACCCAGAAATGTTATCAGAATTAGGGTTATTTAGTTTAGAAAAAACAAGGCTTAGGGGAGACCTAATAACTATGTATAGATACATCAGGGGGCCGTACAGTGATCTCTCCCATTATCTATTCATACCCAGGACTGTATCTATAACAAGGGGGCATCCTCTACGTCTAGAGGAAAGAAGGTTTCTACACCAGCACAGACGGGGGTTCTTTACTGTAAGAGCAGTGAGACAGTGGAATTCAGCAGTGGACTGTGGAGGTGGTCATGGTGAACTCTGTAAAAGAATTTAAAAGGGATCTGATATGTATTTTTGGAAAATAATAACATTACAGGTTATGGGTTCTAGATTTATAGGGACAGAAGGTGGATCCAGGGATTTATTCTGATACCATATTTGGAATCAGGAAGGAATTTTTACCTCTAGTATGAGTTTTTTTTTGCCTTCCTCTGGATAAACTCAGTAGGGACTCATTAGGGATATAGGTTGAATTTGATGGACTGTGGTCTTTTTTCAACCTTGTGAACTATGTAACTATGGACTATCATAGTTCCTTCAATAGTGGTAAATTGTTGATGAGCTCAGCACAATGCCAGGAAGTTCAGTACACTCTACCAACACTATTTCATGGCATAGCAAAGCGGCCTATGTGTTGTGCTGTGTTTGGCCAGTTTGGCCATAAGACACTTTGCTATTTATTTGCTGTTAAAATTCTCAACCTTTATATGTTTTCAATGTGTTTGAAAAAATGGCCACTAGGTGGCTCTATTCTGTTCCGTGCCGCAAGTCAAACATTTAATTTGGTCTCCTCCCGGCTTGGCAGGAGACCAAACTCAGGAAGTGAATGCGGGGCATGGCAAGGCACAGCTCTCGCAGGCTTCAGTGACGACACGCCTGCTGGGGAATGCCCACTTTCTCCTGCCGGGAGCTCACACAATGTGAGCAAGGGGAAAGCTATGATACACAGCTTTTTAAAGTTCACAAACATTTTTTTAAGGGCAGGAGGGGTGTTAGGAGTAGTTGGGGAATATAATCTGAGTTAGTTTAGAAAATATGGTTTGATGACAGGTAATCTTTAAACAATTGGGCAATCCTTATGAAATTGGTGTTCAGATGACTTTCATTTAATGTATATGGCCAGTGTGATTATTCATTTATAGGGTTTTAAGATCACAAGGGCCTCAGGGCCTCCTATCAGCCTTATACATGTATTTATTAGATATTTTCAGTTATATGCACATTATACATTCTCTTTAATGCACTTTAAATAAATGTAATAACTTTAACACAGTGTAATGTGCACACTCAGGGTCTCTGTGCCTAATAGTACATCTTATTAAAGACCACAAACCTTTCATTGTGACAGACGCACAGGACAGATACTTTTTTTCAACACTTTTTATTGATATTTTTATTTTTTTAAGGGAAAAGGGTCTTAAATTTTTTGTTTCTGTAATATCAGAGCGGTTGTCAGGATGAGAGCACACTCATATAAGGATTATTAGTTTCCTCTTCTCCCAGGTAAGACTAATGTACACCGGAGAGATACAGGCTAATGTACAAACATCAGGATAAGATATGAATATATCTCCGGCAAATGTAAAGTTCACCATTTTAGTAGCTGTTCTCAATCTGGAATTTTACAGTGTTTATTGCGAATCATAGACAAACATCGATGTTTTATGAGGACATTAAATTATATGTTTTAGAGACAGAAGAAGATACAAAACCTTCTGTAGTGAGAAGAGTCGTAACCAATATATATAGTGGGATAATAACTGTATACGCTGTGCGCCATGTATTTGTATCTTACCTACGAGCAGCTCTTCTATAAAATCAAGTTTGTAGCTACGTTCCCAGGTAATGCATGACTAGGGAATCGTCTAGATCCGCTGGCCCCTACCACCTCTCCCACCTTTAAATAAGACACAAACACCTGCTTTCTGGTAGAAACGGCCACAGCGGACCACATTTTATTAACTAAACTTTCCAAAAATATTTAAATTAATAACTATTCATATTAACAGCAATTTGGAGTCAAACATTAGCCCCATTCCAAACAACAGATATAAAAGTGCAAACAACAATCATAACATTGCAAAAAACCTGCTTAACCTGAGCTCTTAGAACTCCACCAGAATGAAGGGGGGATCAGAAGGCAACCGAATTCCAACTTCTCCTACTGTGCCCTTAGTCGCCTCTCCCCCTGACCAAAGGGCACCACCTTTGGAGAGTATACAGTCAGAACCAGCTGGGTCCCATCCCAGCTCCACCAGGGGCCGGTATAACTGGGCCGCTGCCACCACTTTTCCATAAATGCCTCCAAGCCCCCCCTTTTCCTTTCCTGCCGCTGCGACAATGTGACCCTTCCCCCACCCAACCCGTCCACCACCTAACACCCATAATAAGGGCAGGCAGGACAATCTTCTGTCTTCCGGGCAACTGACTCTGCACTTCCTGCTAGCCCCTTATTAACCCCCTCTCGCTCCTCTCCCCTTTTTCCCCCTCTTAGACTTGACCCTTTCCTGACCCCTATCGCTTCTCATCCCACCCCTGTCATTAGCCCCCTCCCATTCTGTGCAGTCCGTGGGCTATATAACTCCAAGTGTTAAAAATTCAAGTTAGAATACAGCTATCCCCAACATTTCATCTTCTCCCACTCAGTAAGTTTGGGCACTCACCCTCTACCTGCGCAGCACAAGAGCAGGTGAATATTTAAGGGATAGACTGTATTCCCGGATGTATGTGTCACGGAACAGAGAGGTGCTAACTGGATGTCGCCAGATGAGGACCTTTACAGGGTCGTTAACCATGATGTAAGGTGCAATATAGGACTCCATTTTACTTACTCTTTTGGAAACACAACACTTAGAAAGGCACATCCAGGAAAGTCCTTGGCAGACATGCTGGCAATGACCCAACCGTAGGTCTAAAATAAATCAATGAAAGACAGAAAGGTCCTTGTTCAACTTATCCCTTCTGGAAAACACTTTCTTCCCACCAGTGATTGTCTGAGTGGTTGTGCAATGTAATGGGCCCTGATACCAGGTAAGAAGACCAGACTGGGGCTCAGTACATCACACTGCCACTCAGCCTATAAATGGCCCACGTCAACCACAAGAAGAAGGAAGGGGATTATTGCGGAGGCCAGGAGCGTCCCGCTCCTGGCCTCCGCAATAATCCACTTCCTTCTTCTTGTGGTTGACGTGGGCCATTGATAGGCTGAGTGGCATTGTCAGGGATGTCCCACTGGAGGCACCAGGGGAGTCCAGTTTGTCTTTTAAAATGCCGGTATTCTGGGCAAGTGTTATATCCAGGAGAACTACTTTCATTTTTTAGGGGAATAATTTGAAAAAAGCTATTCCAGCTAAAATTGTGTTAGCACCGATAGCATCGGGCATTTATGATGGGTATGACACATGGAAGGCAAGTCGGAGTGAAAGGGGCTGCAGTCAGCTAGAAAGAGACACATGAAGAACTGATGCTTAGGAAGATCTGCACCAAATTCAACATTCTTAACCACCAAACTTTGAAAGACTGCCCCCTGTGTTTGGAAGACTATTCTGAGATGACACCCAAAACACTAGCGGAGATTGGCTGGGTAAGGGAGTTGCAAGAACTTGATTGTTATTCCAGTCGAACTGGAAGTTACATAGAACTGTAAACAGAGGTGATCCTAAAAAAAAACAAGCCAAGTCAAGAAGTATTCACTTTGTAGGGAGTTTGTTTTATTTTCAATAAGACTTAAATATAATAAACATACGTCAGAAAATACATTACTGACTAATTGTGAGTTATAGTTTGTATTCTAGTCTCGATTCTGCTGGGCGCCATTGGAAACATTCAACAAGTTTGTTGAAAGACACAACCCTATGCGCTTAGCTGAGCTTTTATAACGTAGCTGGACCGTCAGCTTTAATTATATTATACAGTATTACTGTACAGTATAAAGGCTACACTTTCTAAAATGTACGTCACCAGCACAAGATCAACTCAGCCAACTAGAAATGGGAGATTTCACCTCTGAAGCCCAAATAACTATGGATGTAGCTCTCGGGATTAGAATAAAACTTGTAATTCAGGATCGGTGAGTGCATGTAGCAAGTTATTTAATATTTCCAAGAGGACTAGACAGTAAATCTTTGTAGTGATAAATAGGCAAGATATGGTTTATCGTATAGTTGGGCAAATTTTCCATTAAAGATCCTTGATAAACTAAGTGGCAACCCCCATTGGTAAAGGTTACGGTTACACCAAGAAATGTCCCAACCCCCTCTATACCACATAAGAAGACACCAGTTGTTAATTATTTTCGGTTATGTATGTCTACTGCCACTAGATGGCTCTGTAACTGGGAGGTTCTGAAATAGTTTAGCAATGTAAGTTATTTTTATCTTTGTTGTCACATATGTAAAAAACTTGTTGGTTTTTATCTCAGTCTTTACTTTGTTTGACCAGTAAAAAGACATAAACCCATGTTGTTGCATTATATTAATTATCAGTTATAATTAAATATAGGACATAACACCAGTATTAGAAATGGCACATAGTACTGAAATTGGGGGCCCCAGGTACAAATGTGGCACTGGGGCCTTAAAGGGGTACTCCGCTGCTAGGCATCTTATCCTCTATCCAAAGGATAGGAGATAAGATGTATGATGGCGGGGGTCCCGCTGCTAGGGCTCCCTGTGATCTCCCGCATCACCTGTTCTAAACAAACACCGGGTTCCTGCGGCAGTGGTCGTAATGTCACAGCCACGCCCCCTCCATTCATGTCTATGGGAGGGGGCGTGTTGGCCGAGGGGGCGTGGAAGGACGTAACAAGGGGCATGGTCATGCTCAGAACGTTGGAGCACCAGAGTAATCCTTTAAAGTCCAGTTACGTCTTTGCCTTTGGACGCTCCAACAAGGACAATATTGATTATCCCTAGAACCTTAATGACTATTCACAAGAAGACCAGTTTGGCAATGCTTTGGCATTTTGCTAGTGATTTTTTTTCCCTAAGAATATTTTTTATCATGGAATCTATGTTGCTTAACTTAACAATACTTACATCTCGCTGAGTTTCTAATCAGCCCATTCATTGACATTGCCAGGCCCGTGTCTACATGTGATGCGTGAACACCTTGTTCCGTCTCTCCACCCAAGGCTCTGATTTTCTATTATGTTTTTACAGTCGACTGGCGACAAGCGATTTTTCCTCGATAAGGAATAATCCAATTCATCTTATGAAGCAATCAGCTGTGATTACCGTCAGGAGCAACCAACCATTTCCTTCTATTCAATCAGCAAATATTCACAACAATTTGCAGAGGTAATCAAGATGGATTTATTAACATATTTTTTTTTAAGGTGGGAAGTGCCATGGAAAGATACAGTTAATTGTATTTAACCCTTTTACTTATATCGTCACGATAGTCATGATATGAACAATGCATGGTCAAAAACCATGTAAGAGGAATTCTGCCTTAAATGAGCCCTCTTAATAAAAATTTTTTTTGCTATTGCACTCCTTATGGTCAATAAAAAATCTTTCTAATGTAGTTTGTTTAGGAAAAAAAAGTTTTCTATGTTTTATTTGCATTTAAAAAAGCTGCCACTAGATGTCTCCCTACTTGTCCAGAGCACATTTCCCCCCATCTTTTGCACAGACTTCGGACTCCTGATAGCCTGGCAGTAGTCCAAAAGTAGGAAATGCAGTCTGGAGTGCTAAGGGGTGTGTGTGCAGTCTTATCCAATCATAGCTCATCTCACACACTGAACTGCTCTGGGCTATGTGCAGCAGATTGAGGGAGGCAGGGAGTGGTTTATAATTATGGGGGCAGTGAACTGGGAGATTTATAAAATTTAAGATCATGACAGGTACTCTTTAACCCGTAACCACGCAAATGTACCGTATGTACTGGTGCGGTGGTACTTAACGCACCAGGACTTACATTTATGTCCTGTACAGGATAGGGGATAAGATGCCTGATCGCGGGAGTCCCGCAGCTGGGGATGCCCGTGATCATGCACGCGGCACCCCGTTTGTAATCAGTCCCCGGAGCGTGTTCGCTCCGGGACTGATTACCGGCAACCGCAGGGCCGACAGCGTGTGACGTCATGCCCCCGCCCCGTGTGATGTCACACTCCGCCCCTCAATGCATGCCTACGGGAGGGGGCGTGACAGCCATCAGGCCCCCTCCCATAGGCTTGCATTGAGGGGCGGAGTGTGACGTCACACAGGGGCGGAGGCGTGACGTCACACGCTGCCAACCCTGCGGTCGACCGTAATCAGACCCGGAGCGAACACGCTCCGGGGACTGATTACAAACGGGGTGCCGCATGCATGATCACGGGCATCCCCAGCTGCGGGACTCCCGCGATCAGGCATCTTATCCCCTATCCTTTGGATAGGGGATAAGATGTGTAAGCACCGGAGTACCCCTTTAAATCTTTAAATGTCCCCTGAGAAAAGAGAACCCTTCTCTTGTATTCTTTTTGCTTGTTTTCTAAATCATAATTTTTTACTTTTTGGACTTACAAAATTTTTTCTTGTTTTTATTTTTTTAAATTGTTAAATTTTGTAACCTTCAAATAAGAACAAGCTAGGACATTAAAAAAAATAAAGTAGAGTTATCCTTAGCAAACCTGCTCGGAATCTCATGTAGTTGCACCGCTCAACTCTAAAAGCTACTACCTCTGAAATGACAAGCTGCTATAAGTCTCCTTCACAATGATTTATACTGTAGATTATTTGGTAGTTGCAAAAATACTCAGTTAAATCACTGTCAACCTTGGAACAACAGTGATGACCCCGGTAAACAATAGACTGTAACTCGGGGTAACTTTTTTCTGTTTTAAATCATCTTTTCATAGCACATTGAAGATAATTGATATGACCCGAGCTGGAAAGGTCTTCGCTAGAACACAAACTTGTTTAAGCTTAAGGGAAATTCTTCCTGTTTTATGTGTTTAATCATTGTTTAATGGAAAGTTCAAAAACTTTCTAAAATACTTTGCATGTCCTTTGTGCACTGTCAGTGAATGGACCGATTCTGCAAAAAACAAAACGCCAGCTCTGATCCCCTTTAAAGGGGTACTACAGGAAAACGAACTTATCTCCACATCACAGGATTGGGCATAAGTTTCTGATTTCCGGGGGTCCGACTGCTGGGACCCCCCAACAATCTCCTTACAGGAGATAACATTGGTTATGTTACAGTTAGTATGTGATGATATTATGTATGATTGTCTCCTATGTCCGGCAAATAGAATCATTCCTTACCTAAAGTCTGGTGCACTGGGCCGTATAACAAGTATTGGGTGTTAATATTCTCTTTGCATCGGTGGCGCATGGTGCGCATGCGCCGGGTTGTCCGGGCGGGGCGCCCCTTCCTCCTGGCATCAGTAAGTGCAGTGTGCAGGTCAGGAAGTTGTTATTCCGGGGCCTGCACTCCAATGCTGTGACGCTGTGGGTGAAGAGGGCGGAAGTCTCTCCTGACCCCCGGCACATGCCGCTCCCAATGAAAATCGGCGCAAAACGCCAACTCCCGCAGCATATTTAAGGAGGGGTGGACAGTGTGTAAACAGCGTCCCTTGACGAAGTTGTGTATGACAAAACGTGCGTTGGGGCAGCAGTGGCACTTCAATGAATTCGGTCCAGCACTTGACTAGGGAATATTATAGCTGCAGGTACCTTCTTAACCAACCACCTACACCATCTCTTACTTTCCCCAAAACCCTTCCTTTCCTTAAGGAAGACAAGACAAAGTGTTGGTAGAAAAAGGCCATAGCAGCCCACTTTATCAAATAACCAATGAAAACATTGTAAAACATAGCAGTTGTATGAACATCATACATATAAACAGAACCCACAACAACTTATAAGAACCTGAAGGCACCGTTACTGAACCAAAAGTGGGTGGGGCTTCACTTACTCCTAGCCGTAGCTCACCTTCCCAGGAGCACCAATTGTGAAGCCCACAAATCGTCCTGTGCCCATGTCCACCTGGACTTCACCATCGGGATGGGAACCACTCCCAGTCCACCTCCACACTCCATCCAATACGGCCTACATGCCGTCCAACGGTGCCTCCAGATCCCTCTCCTGACCCTGCCGCTGCAACAAACTCAACCGAAAAAAGGGGCGGGCGGGCACTTTCTTCTGGCCACATGCCGACTGACGACCCTCCCCTAGCCCCGGCCTTTTAACTCCCTCCTGACTCCTCCCCTTGCTCTGCTGTTAACCCAGTCCGTTAACCCCTTACTGCCTATCCAGCCACAACGCCTATAAATTAACCCTTCATCACCTTCCCTTACCTTAACCCCGGACCATTAACCCCTTCCTGGCATAATCTCCCCATCATGTGCCCCTCCGGTCCTATTCTATCCCCTCCAGGGCTTCCTTTACTATTGTTATACAGTCAGGCACCTTCATTCTGAGAATTTTTTCTCCTAATACCTAGTGCACCTTACTTTGTTATATGACTGTTTGCCAGCAATGTTTTATGGGTTAATCTAATATCACCCCCATTTGTGCCCCACATGTATATTGTTACAGGGAGATTGCGGAGGTCCCCAGCGGCGGGCCCCCCGCGATCAAAATCTTATCCTCTATCCTTTGGATAGGGGATAAAATGTCTAGGAGCGGAGTACCCCTTTAACAATGTCTCTTATTTGTTTTTATGATTTTGCTTTGATTCTGTTCAAATCTACGTTCCATCCCAGCATCTGTTACATTTCACAGTAAAATAGCATTGCATGCAGAAATATTTTTTACTGTCGAAACAACAGACTTCTTAGTGAAACCTGAGTTGTACCTGGAGCGAATGCCAAACATTTAGGATTATCATAGCTGAAACACCCCAGGATTTAAGAAACAGGTTGTGAAAGTCAGAGATGGAGGTCAGAAGACTGAGGTGAGGACACATGGACTGAGGGATCATTGGTGACAGCAACTAAGGGCGAACAGAAGACGAAACAAAAACTTACCTAACCTGGAATAATGAGTGTGAACAACATAGTCGTAGACTGAAGGCCAATTGGGTAATTATAAAATCAGTTTATATAGGGGGCAGCGGGGTCAGGCTTCTCCAGAGAAGGACATCTGTATGTGGAGCATAAGGACAGCGCCTTACCACTCACCATAGTAACTAAAAGCCTGAACTGTAAAGTTTGACAAATAAAACTTATTCACTATATAATGAAACTTAGGCAGTTATATATTTAGCAGTTCCTTGTGGGTTTCAAGATCTCTGCTTGCTAACAGTGAAAAGGGACCTTCTTTAGTTTCTCTGAGGCCTCTATCTGAGGCAATGATGCCCTGGTACCAAATATGCATGGTACATGCACCATCGGTTGAACCCCCACACGATCAGCCTTTTATTTCCTGTTCTATGGATAGGGGATAACAAACTGAGATGGGAACACCCCATTAAAGGGGTACAGCAACCAAAATAAATGTATCCCCTACCCACTAGATAGGGGATAATTAGCTGATTGGGGGGTGGTGGGGTATCTGACCCCTGGGACTCCCCATGATCTCCTAGACACAGGACCCTGTCTCATTCAGTGAGGAGCGCGTATTGTCTACTGCTGGATGGCGCGCACCCCATTCAATTCTATGTGACCATTAATGATTGCCGAGTGCTGGAACCGGGTCTCTTCGGAGCTCCCATAGAAATCAATGGAACATGTGCCATCTGCCGCACGCGCTTCTCACTCAAAGCCGGGGCCTGCTCCGGAGCTCGCGGGGGATCCCATCGGTCAGACCCTTGTGATCAGCTAATTCTGAGTAAACAATGTTTCATGATTACTTTATTGAAGGAAAGACCTTCATGCGTTGGCTCCCCAAGGTAGAAAGACACTGAGCTACTCACAGGTTTGCGCTACAGTTCCCTATCACAAGGTGTAAGGCAATAAGACTCATTACGTGGAAGTCATGTTGCAATGGCTCTGGATAGCAGCCCACTTAGAGACTAGTATTGAGCGCGAATATTCTAAATGCAAATTTTTACCGCAAATATCGCCACTTTCGCCATTTCGGGAATATTTAGAATATAGATATATATTCGTAATGAAGAATATTTGTTTTTTTTTTATGCAAATTTATGTGAATATTTATGCGAATATCAGCACTTCCAGACTGGACACTGATCCCTCTTTTCTTTTAGGTGAAATATATAATTGTGCATGCGCACTATGCAAATTTCATTCCATAAAAAAAAAAAAAGAAAGCGAACATAGGGAATATGCGAATTTCGCGAACATAGGACGAATATTCGTCCATATATTTGCGAAATATGGCGAATTAGAATATGGCCCCTGCCACTCATCACTATTAGAGACCAGTAGTTGCAGAAGGGCACTTGTTAAACTTATCCCTTTTGACTTTAGATGATTCTGCCTCTCACAACTAATGGTGGCCTTAAATTAATTTTAAATTTAAGATTGAACCTGCCTAACAACGCTTACACTTCACATTGCTACACCACCTTATTGACAAAACGAATGCAAGAAGTCCACCAGAGGTGGCAGCAGTGAGCATAGAGCACATTGTACTGTACATAAGTTACTTCTCAGTTTATGCACATAACAAGCAATACATTATGGGGGAGATTTACCAAAACCTGTGCAGAGGAAAACTTGTCCAGTGGCCCATAGCAACCAATCAGATTGCTTCTTTCATTTTTAGGAAGGCCTGTGAAAAATGAAAGAAGCAATCTGATTGGTTGCTATGGGCAACTTTTCCTTTGCACCGGTTTTGATAAATCTCCCCCTATATGTTTTGACTTACAATCCCCGAAAAGATTTAAACACGTGGTAATGAAACTCCTGCCATTTCCCTCAGTAGCAGCAGAATGAGTACTGCACGGTATAATGTCATATTGTGGCTGGTGTCGCAATTTTGCAGCAATATCCCGTTCTGACTAATGGCAGGGGATAGGAGGAGATCGCAGCTCTGCGACCTCACTCCTATTCCTTGGCTGATTGGGGCTGTTGCTGACAACTCCGATCAGCCCTATTTTCCGGGTGATCGGGTCACCAGAGACCCGATCAGCCCGGAATTGGAGAAAATCGCATGTCTGAATTGACATGCGATTTTCTACGATCGCCGACATAGGGGGGTCTCAGGACCCCCCTGGGCGATGTGCCGGGGTGCCTGCTGAAGGATTTCAGCAGGCATCTGGCTCCGGTCCCCAACCGGCTAGCAGTGGGGACCGGATTTCCCACAGGCGTATGGTTACGCCCTGTGTCCTTAAGGACTCGGAATGCAGGGCGTATCCATACGCCCTGTGTCCTGAAGAGGTTAAAGGGGTACTCAGCTGCCAAAGCGTTCGGAAAATTTTGTTCCAAATGCTTGGAGCGGACGGTGGGGTTTGTGACGTCACGGCCCCGCCCCTCGTGATGTCAGGTTATGCCCCCCCTCAATGCAAGTCTATGGGAGGGGGCGTGACGACCATCACACCCCTTCCCGTTGACTTGCATTGAGGGGGCGTGGTGTGACGTCACAAGGGGCATGGCCATGACATCATGAACCCCACCGCCCGCACCCAGCATTCTAAACGAACGCTAGGTGCTGCACATAGATTGGGGGGTTCCCTGCGGCACCCCCACGATCAGACATCTTATCCCCTATCCTTTGGATAAGGGATAAGATGTCTAGCGGCGGAGTGCCCCTTTAACTGTTAGCTAACAACATGTTGCCGTTTGACCATATTACAATAAAATATAAATAAATAAATAAAAAGCTTACATTACCCAATACTAATAATTGCCATAGAACATGATAAACTGTCATCAGATCAGGAAAAAACATTGATTTTCGTTGTTTGTTTTGCTTCAAATGGGTTAAAAAATTGTTCAAAAAGCGACTAGGGAGATGTCTGTGGAACAGCTGTTGTGAATATTTTTAACATCACTTCCTAATTTGGTTTTCCCCTGTCTCATCCTGATATTGTTTTAAGTTAATTTTGAAATTGCTTTCCTTCTTTGCCTTTTAGCTATTATGCAATGCATCAGGGCTGCACGAGCAGATGGAGTAAAGCCTTAGTGGGTTTAAGCAAATATCACATTTCTCAAATGGAGACTAAGACACGACTGCTTCCCTATCTGACATGCTAATAGTGGGCCAATATTAACCCGCTACATGCCAGCCTTAAAGGGGTACTCCGGTAGAAAACTTTTTTTTTTAATCAACTGGTGCCAGAAAGTTAAACAGATTTGTAAATGACTTATATTAAAAAATCTTAATCCTTCCAGTACTTATCACCTGTTGTATGCGCCACAGGAAGTTGTGTAGTTCTATCTTGTCAGACCACAGTGCTCTCTGCTGACAACTCTGTCCATGTCAGGAACTGTCCAGAGCAGGATAGGTTTGCTATGGGGATTTGCTCCTGGACAGTTCCTGAGATGGACAGAGGTGTCAGCAGAGAGCACTGTGGTCAGGCAGAAAAGAACTTCCTGTGGAGCATACAGCAGCTGATAAGTACCGTGTTTTTCTTCATATAAGACGCACCTAATTTTATAGGATAAAAATTTAGAAAATAAAGATTCTGAACCAAATACAATGTAAAGTATAGGACAGTGATCTTCAACCTGCGGACCTTCAGATGTTGCAAAACTACAACTCACAGCATGCTCGGACAGCCGTTGGCTGTCCGGGCATGCTGGGAGTTGTAGTTTTGCAACATCTAGAGGTCCGCAGGTTGAAGACCACTGGTATAGGAGGTAATACTCACGTGTCCCCGCCACTCCGGACCCGTCACCGCTCATCACCGCTGCCCTGGATGTCGCCCTCCATCGCTGTTGCCGTGTCCCCGGGGTGTCCCCGATGCTCCGGAACGTGTCTGCTGGCCAGTATACTCATTCTCCGTCGCCGCCATCACATCGCTAGGCATGCCGCTCCTATTGGATGACGAGAAAGTGTGCGCGACGACGTGATGACGACGAAGGAGAACGCCGGCCATGCAGGTGATCCTGGCATGGAACAGACACCGAGGAGGCAGGTAAGGTCCCTCCCGGTGTCCTGTATGCTGTTTCACCGCGACGGTCCCGAACAGCCCGACTGAGCAGCCAGGTTAGTGTCACTTTCGCTTCAGACGCGGCGGTCAGCTTTGATCGCCGCATCTGAAGGGTTAATACAGGGCATCACCGCGATCGGTGATGTCCTGTATTAGCCGCGGGTCATGGCCGCTGATGGCCGCAGGGACCGACCCGATAGGGGTGTATTCGCCGTATAAGACGCACCGACTTTTTCTCCTCCAGTTTTGGGGAAGAAAAAGTGCGTCTTATACGGCGAAAAATACGGTAATCCAATTCAACTAGTCGTACAGTCGCGCGAGGGATATATGAGGGTGTAAGTGCCTATTGGACACAATTGTTGTTGGTACCAAATGAAAATAAAGCACAACCAATACCCCCTTAAATAAAAGAAAAAAAAGAAATACAACAAACTAAAAAAGCATTTTTATATTTTACTTTTGGCTGCTATTATTTGTGAAAAGAAAAAAACACAGGAAAAACAACACAAAACAAATGGTATGTGTAAAACGCGAGGCAGATTTCAGTCACAGCTAGAGAAGATAGAAATTCTATTGGCACTACTCCAGGAACACTAGGGATAGTAGAAACAAACACATGGCGGGGACAGGGATGTTAGGCGGCTGATGAACAGTGGCGCTCTGTGTACACAGACAGGACAACAGTATAAATCATCCAAGAAGAAGGGAAATCCCTCGGCACTCACCATTAAAATTTAAGCAGTTTTATATATTTAGCGCTTCAGACAATGAAGGAGCGACAGATACCTGCAGGTCGGCCAACACACGTTTTGCATCCTCAGAAATTCTTCCTCTCAAGACAACAACATGAACTAATAGATTCAATAACCCAAGTGTGTGTATATTCAAGGGAATGTATAAGGAAGTTATGTTTTCTCTTGAGACGGGGACTTTTGTGAGTGATAACAATCTGTTGCTCAGCACTGAGAATTGTGTTGGCGCTATAGAAGCAAGAGAAAAGAAATAAAGAAGCAGCATAAAAATGTGGTGGCGGGGTGTGTGGTGCAGGGCAGATGTTGTTACCCTAGGGGCAGATGGCATTAACTCCTTGTATTTGTGACGCCAGGGCGTGGTTTAGCCTATAACCACCCTAAGGTATACCGCTGGATCCTGGTCTAGGCAGGGGGGCAATAAAGACTCCAACGCCAAGTTATGGACAATGGTAGCTTTACTGAGTGTAGACAGTTGGTAAAGTCTATACAGTTCAGCCAGGGCTCAAAGAGGTGAACAGTGACGCAGAGACCTTAAGGGCTTTCTGGGACCACGCTGACTTGACAGATGACAGGGACTGACTTGACTTGACTCATAAAGCTGTGACTTGGATTCTTAGGATGGATCACCGCAGCCGCCCACTCTCCTCTCAAGCTCTGTACAGAATGTCCTCGCTCTCTAGAGAATGCATGGACGGGGGAAGATAGTCTCTCTGCACTGCCTGACGATTGAACAGGATGATTCCTCCATGAGGACATTTCAGGGGTGAAATCCTCTCGGTTGTTCCAATTTTCTGATGTACAGGGCCACTAATGCTTTAGTGTCCTGTTGCTGCGCCTGTCGCACCTCATATGGCAGCAGCTTCGGACTATATCTCTCCACTCTCGGTGCCCTCAGTACCTCTATTATCTCGGCCAACTGAGCCTCTCTTCTGGCCCTCTCGGACTGGGCCGGAGCGACTGGGGGATGAGACTTCCCTGGCAGGGGAAGAAGGTGCTCCCTCATGTATCAGTCCAAGCTCATCACCAAACAACCACTTACTGTAGGTAATGGTGGTGACTGGGGATGGTTAACAGATGTTTGGGCCTGGGGGGGGGGTTCTCTGGGCTAGGGGTAGAAGGAGAGGTAGAGAACGTGGCCTCAGCTGCGTACTCACTTGTGATTCCTTGGTGTGAATTTCGTCCCAGGACCCCCAGGCCCGGTGGTGAGGGGACAGCCTCACCGGCGATGATGCACTAGAAGATGCTGGCGTTCCCTCCTCCGGGGTTGGTGGACAGTCTCCAGCATCCTCGGGCAGCGGGATGTGGTAGCAGGCCTCTTCGGCCCAGATGAGATGCCCTGTAGACTATCTGCCAGCTCCTGAAACATTTGCGCCGCAACTTTCCGGGCCTCCGGCACGATCTTGGTACTCTCTGCATGTGTGCTTGCCTGTTCCGCCATGCTGTCCCTCTTACTGACTTCCGGCAAACTGAGGGGTTCCGGCGGCGCTACTTCTTTTATGCAAGGCTTGAGAAAATGGCTGCCGGCTGGAAGTGCGTCAGTGGTGCAGCGCTGACTTCCACTCCCCATGGGAAAAAGGGGCGGATCTTCCCAGTTCCACTTTAGCATCGATACAACAATATAGTTTCCATAGGGGTGGAACGCTGACCAGCGCGGGACATTTTCTCGCGCTTCTCCGGCACATCTTTAACCCTTGCAGGTACAGCCAATACTTGGCAACATGCTTTTCTTCACCTCCCCCTCTATTTCACAAGCACGTCGGGTAAAACACTTTTCATAGACAAAGTCCCGTACACTTTTTGGCGCAGACTTAAATCGCATCAGCATGCGTTTTTTGCAGACAATGTTGGACACAGTTAATACTAGTGGGGAAGACTTGTGGCATAAGGCGCACACCCGTATCCTTTTTGTGATGCCAAAAGTTGTGGTGGCTGTGTGTGTGGTACAGGGCAGATGTTGTTACCCTAGGGGCAGATGACATTAACCCCTTGTATTTGTGACGCCAGGGCGTGGTTTAGCCTGTAACCAACCGAAGGTATACCGCTAGGAGTGGTTCTGTAGGTGCTGACCACAGACCACTTCTCAGTTCCCATGCTTCCTGGCTGGTGTTTTGGTCACTTTTGAATGCTGGCGGCGCTTTCACTCTAGTGGTAGCATGAGACGTAGCAAGAGTCTACAACCCACACAAGTGGCTCAGGATGGCTCATCAATGCGAGCTGTGGCAAGAAGGTTTGCTGTGTCTGTCAGCGTTTTGTCCAGAGCATGGAGACGCTACCAGGAGACAGGTCAGTACATCAGCAAACATGGAGGAGGCCGTAGGAGGGCAACAACCCAGCAGCAGGACCGCTACCTCTGCCTTTGTGCAAGGAGGAGCAGGAGGAGCACTGCCAGAGCCCTGCAAAATGACCTCCAGCAGGCCACAAATGTGCATGTGTCCAAACGGTCAGAAACAGACTCCATGACTGTGGTATGAGGGCCAGACGTCCACAGGTGGGGGTTGTGCTTACAGCCCAACACCATGCAGGATGTTTGTCATTTGCCAGAGAACACCAAGATTGCCCAATTCGCCACTGGCGCCCTGTGCTCTTCACAGATGAAAGCAGGTTCACACTAAGCACATGTGACAGATGTGACAGAGTCTGGAGACGCCGTGGAGAATGTTCTGCTGTCTGCAACATTTCTTTGGGGGGCCGCACAGCACTCCATGTGCTTGCCAGAGGTAGCCTGACTGCAATTAGCTACCGAGAAGAGATCCTCGGACCCCTTGTGAGACCATATGCTGGCACGGTTGGTCCTGGGTTCCTCCTAAGGCAAGACAATGCTAGACCTCATGTGGCTGGAGTGTGTCAGCAATTCCTGCAAGAGGAAGGCATTGATACTTTTTTCTGACTGGCCCACCCCTTCCCCAGACCTGAATCCAATGGAGCACATCTGAGACATCATCTCTCGCTCCATCTACCAATGCCACATTGCACCACAGACTGTCCAGGAGTTGGCGGATGCTTCAGTCCAGGTCTGGGAGGACATCCCTCAGGAGACCATCCTCCATCTCATCAGGAGGATGCCCAGGCATTGTAGGGAGGTCATACGGGCAGATGGAGGCCACACACACTACTGAGCCTCATTTTGACTTGTTTTAAGGACATTACATCAAAGCTGGATCAGCCTATAGTGTGGTATTCCACTTTGATTTTGAGTGTGATTCCATATCCAGACCTCCATGGGTTGATAATTTTTGTGTGATTTTGTTGTCAGCACATTCAACTATGTAAAGACGAAAGTATTTCCTACGATTAGTTCATTGATTCAGATCTAGGATGTGTTATCTTAGTGTTCCCTTTATTTTTTTGAGCAGTGTATTTACAATGGGGAAACAAGTGCAGGGGGCCTGGAGGACACTGAAGGAGGCTGCCTGACAGGACAGCAGGAGCATGGGGTAACACCTTCCGTACTGGGACACCACAAGAACAAAAAGTATAATAGAAATGGTATGATACAAAAACTTTAATAACCTGAAACTACTATGAAAATAAATATAAAAGAACCTTAAAGGAGTACTCCATTGACAACATCTTATCCCCCTATCCAAAGGATAGGGCATAAGATGTTAGATCGTGGAGGGCCCACCGCTGGGGACCTCCGCGATCTCCGTGCCAGCAGCAGCAGCATCCGGAACATGGAAGCTTGCAGCTTCCACGTTCGTGATGTCATGCCACGCCCCCTCCATTAATGTCTATGGGAGGGGTCATGATGGCTAGTACATAGCCGTCATGCCTCCTCCCGTAGAAGTGAAATGAGTGGGCATGGCAGCTTGCATTGCCAATCATCGGCTCCATGCACCAAATGACAGGGGAGCCGGCCGGGAGATCGCAGGGGTCCCCAGTGGTGGGGGAAAGGGGATAAGATGTTTCCAATGGTGTACCCCTTTAATATTAACATTAATAGTGAACTAACCGTAGGAATCATAATAACAGTCAACAATTCATTGTGCCCTGGTGTCACCTATGGGCAGGGAAGAGTGAAGCCCTGAACTCACCTGCTCCCACTTGCCCTGCCTACTTGCATACCCGCCCTAGGCGACGGCTAAACAACCAAGGAGACAGTCCCTGCCTGAATAAGTGCAGGGAGTAAAACGTTAACAAAATTAACTTACAATACAGATGGAGGTCAGGACACAGTATGGAATCACACAAACAGAAATAATAACTAAATATACACAAACAATATGTCACAGTCCCCAAGCCGAGTCAGTACCAAGAGATAACAGAAAAGCCAAATCACAGAAACAGGAGAGAAGTCAGAGAGCGGAGCCAATGGGTCAGATATGACAGAAATACAAGATACAGCTCTTTTGCAGGCAAGGCCTAGATAAATACTGAGGGTTTAAATAGGGAGCTAAACAGGTGAAAAGCCAACGAGGTCTGCTGACCATCCAGAGAATAGGGCATTTCTACAGTAACCAGAATAACAAAAGACCTTAGTGCAGATTAACCCTTCGGCTTCTTACACCGAGGAGTGGTGTGGAGGAGACCAGAAGAAACGGGAGACCACGAAACGGCCACGGACACTTCTTTGCTTGTTTTAGTGCTAGTTGATTAAAGGAGTAGTGCAGTAAAACATAACTTATTCCCTAGCCAAAGGACCCCCCATGATCTCCTGAACGAGGCCCCGGCAGTCTGCCGAAAGTGCCTATTCTGACCCCAGCCGTGGCCGACACGCCCCCTATATGTATCTCTGTGCGGGGATCAGCACCCCCCTTCCATCACACTGCCGGGGCCCCATTCAGGAGATCGCGTGGGGTCCCAGAGGTCGGACCCCCACGATCTATAACTTATCCCCTATCCCCTACCCTACAGAACCCCTTTAACCCCCTTTTTCTCTGCCATCAATAGGCATTTTTAATATGAGCAAACAAAGGATGAAGATTTTACCCGGGTGAGTGCCGCTACTTCATCTTCATCTTATTTTTTAATGTTGTTTACTAGCATTTTTTTCAGGTTGTGCATCTTTAGTTCTTGCTAATTCTTGCTCTCTGCTAGTCCATGTAGCCGTGTTGTTTGCAATGCATTTCTCTGGGAAGTAGAACTTTGATCAAGAAATTCCAATCCCTGGCTAGGATTGTATTGATGAAGACTTTTTATGTATTTTTTATTGCTTCCAAGAAGAAGAATTGAATTGGACCTTAAAAATTCCATCTGCATTATACATATGCCTGTCTAAAAACATTATTGGCACCTCCGCACATAACATCGGAGTATAAACTGTTTTTTTCCCCCTTTCATTGTTATATTCTCATAAAGGGGTTCTCCGTTGGAAAACATTTGTCCGTGTCAGGAACTGTCAAGAGCAGGAGAGGTTTGCTATGGGGATTTGCTTGTACTCTGGACAGTTCCTGACACGGACAGAGGTGTCAGCAGAGAGCACTGTGGTCAGACTGAAAAGACCTCAAGAAAGAAATACAACTTCCTGTGAAGCATACAGCAGCTGATAAGTACTGAAAGGATTAAGATTTTTATATAGAAGGAATTTACAAATCTGGTACCAGTTGAATTAGAAAAAAAAAAATCCCACCGGAGTACCCTTTTAATAATTTTTCCTTACTTTCTGAGTTTTTGACAGCACCAAGTACCATCCAGAACTAACTAATGACCAACTTCAAAGCTCCTAACGTGAAAAAAATTGGTTTTCCAGAACCAAAAGGACTTTACTTAAGTAAAAACTCCGACTGGTAATTGTAATTGATATTCAGGCAGCACGCGGCGCTTTCAATGTAACAATTCTATAGGGTTGTGTCACAAATCAAACGGCAATTGAGACTTGATGAGCCCATTATAGATAATGACATCACAATCTCCATAGAAAATATCACAGGGTAATTATATTTGCCACTTGTATCTGACACGGTAACTAGGATATGGGCCAATTTCGGATTAATTTATTATTTGTTCAATTGGCGAATTGATGCTAAGTACCTTTCTACCTGGGAAAGATATATTATCGCAATTATCAGTAACTCCGTCTTCGGCACCGATTAGATCAATTAGATATTAGAAATGTACGGAAATAAAACTACTTAGAAAGATAGGAGGAGATTTAAGTCATCCGAAGTACTAAACCGGTATTCTGGCCATAGACATCTTATAGGGGATAAGATTTCTGATCGCGGAGGGTTCCGCCGCTGGGACTCTCAGCAATCTCCATGCCTGCATTCTATGTGGGGCTACTGCTCCAGTCTCAGAAACCTCCATGTTTCCAAGACTGGAGGCGTCACATCATGCCCCATTGTGATGTCACACCACGCCCCCTCCATTCATGTCTATGGGAGGGGGCGTGACATCCGTCACGCCCCCTCCCATAGACATGAAAGGAAGGGGGCATGGCGTGACACTTGGCCTTGAATTTATCGACATTATAAGCGACTGCCGGACGGACATAATGGCCAAATTTGTGCAGAACTTTGCAATTTATTTGGAAATTGACAATTTTGAAAAGTAACAAAAGTGGCCAAGGTCTTCGGGGAAAAGGCTTTGTTTAGAAGAAAGCCGTAAAACTGCACATATTCTGGTAAAAAAAAAATTACGGCACTTCCCGGCAGGCGCAGATTTTATTTTCTGACTTTCAGACAATAATCCCAGATCAATCCATTTTTTTAAAGAGAAAATATCGGCCAAAAGCTAAATTTATTTTATAGTGACTTGTGAATGGCTGCCACTTAGGTGATATAATAAAGCTGGATTAGAGTAATACGGATAGCCTGGCATGTCCATTTTATTGATATAGAGGGAGCAATGATCACAACCATCCAATTGGAAAGCATCTTGGTTTCTCAATTTGGGTGTAAATATTTTGTCATAGGTTATTGAATTTGGACAATCAATGCTATGCAATAACTGGTGATTACAAAATTGAGCGAGAGCGTCACACATACACCATTGAGATACATGTAGGGTATATCATGTAGATGCAGAAAACAAGCCTTAGCAAATTATAGCTCATCTCACACTGAACTGCTCTGGGCTGTGTGTAGCAGAGTAAGGGAGGAAGTTCTCCCATGTATGGCTTCAGATGATAACACGCCTGCTGAGGAACGCCCCTTCCTAGTCTGTGAATCTGACTGAGCCGAAAATACAGAGCAATATTTAGGTAGAAAAAAAAAATTCAATAAATAAAGGCTGGGGGTGGTTTATCATGATGGGGGCAGTGAACTGGGAGGATTATAAAATTTTACAAGATCATGACAGGTACACTTTAAGTGACAGAAGGCCAGGCAGGTGAGAATATCTTAGTGCCAAGCACTGGGGATACAGGCAGGAGGGGCGAGCTGATGCTGTAGATATTAATAGCATAGCAAAGAGAGTCTGATGTAGCAGAGCTGAGTTGGTGTTTATGGCAGAGCTGACTAGCTCAGAAGCAGCCAGGTGGTATTAACGTGCTCAGAATACAGAGGCCAACAGTCCAGGTCATACACAGGAGGATAACAAAGTAAAGGAGGATCAGACAGAAAGTCAGGAAACAAGATAAAGTCAGGACAATGCAAACAGGAGCCTTCACTGTAGAAAACTACAAAGTTTCTCAGGCACCTGAGAACAGTTGATGCAGGATTATATAGGAGGTGCCTTGCAGGTATTGAAGGAATCAGGGATATGCACAAACCATTAAAGCAACAGTGTGTCTATGCGGTAGGCCCCTATGTGGTGCACCAGAAACTGTCACCACATGTGAGAGTACAGAGTAGGAAGTCTGAATCCTGCAGTGAGGAGGGAGAGTCAAGCGTGTGGCTCGGCCGAGGTAAGAAACAGTTGAGCAAGTGCTCCTGTGCTGCTCATGAAAATGTTCACTCTTAACAGCACACCATGTGGACAGAAATGGAATTACAAAAAAGTAATACATTATGTTTGCAACATACTTGTTGGAACCACTTTTTTTTACAGTTACACATCCACATCCAGCCAATACAGAACAGAGGGGTCACAATCAGTTATTTTTACATTTTAGTATTTTTTTTTTGAATATGCTAATTTTCCAAACAACTTTCTGACACATTGCAACATTACTTCTGCTACATGGGTGGCTGCAAATGAAACGCATGATTGATATCTTATCTCTGAAATCCTCTGAATATTCTCCCGTTCATTAATTACATTAAAATATAGTGAGACTTGTTTTTCTAAGACGCCATTAATAATGCTAATTTATATTAATCAATGTAAATGAGACTCTAAGTACAATTTACCAGTGAGTGACTCCTTCCTATTATGTTAGTGGAGCTCCATACATTTGTCTTTGGCTGCTATATCATTCTGACAGGGAGGCTACACGGGCCATAGTACCACATGTTCTATTCTGGATGTTTTGGGATTCTATGCTACAATTTTTAGTTTTATTATTATTATAATGTTTAAACCCATATCTGTCACTGAACAACTATGTTGACCCGCTCCTGGTAATTTCAATTTCCTCTTAGAATTAATTGAACCTGTACACATATTGTCATGGATGGGCAGGGAACAGTGAAGCCCTAACTTACCCAGAGCCACTGTCCCTACATATTGCTTATCCGCCCTAAGTGACGGATCGACAACCACGATGACAAACCCTGCCTGCTAAGTGCTGGGGCAGAGCTGTCAAAACAAAAAAATGCAAAACAGTCGGAGTCGGAAAACAGCTGGAGGCACACAAAACTAACAAAAGTAAATCTAAACACACACACACACAGAAATCGGGGTCAGACTAGCCGGGTCAGAAACTGGAGATAGCGAAGTACCAGAACACAGGAGCAGAAGAAAGGTCAAAAGCCGAGCAAAGATCAATATCCAGATAAAAGAGAACAAACAATGTTGGTTACTCAAACTAAGTTCTTTCTCTGGCAACTGCAGAGTGAGCTGGACTTAAGTAGCTATCCTCACAGGTGCAGGCTTAGCCTGGTTAGCTGCTCCCAGGTCAGATTGGCTAGGGAATAGCCAAGCAACCAGGCCAAGCCAAAACTCAGGGAAGTTTAACCATTCGGGTCAAACGTGGTCGAGTCATTACACATATGATCATCTGTTTTATCATATTGCCTTAGATCCAATTTTTCCTGGTGACTGTCATATATTATAAGGGGTTCAGTATTAAGAATATAACTAATATTGTAGTTCTTTAAAGGGGTATTCTGGGATTTTTTTTATTTGGCTGTGTTACAAGGGCTGTAAAGTTAGTGTAGTTCATAATATAGTGTCTGCACCTGTGTTTTGATGGCTGGTCTCGCATTTCTGTGATGTGATCTTTGTACGGATGTTCATTTTTAGCAGCATACTAAATGAGTGTTGTCTTAGGTTTTTCCCAGGTTGCGATGCAGCCCGAGACATTACATCACTTTTCAGGGGTTGAAAGGGAGCATGGCAGTGCTTCAATGGATAGAGCGACTGCTGGGAGGGAGATCTTTCTCCACAGGGCAGCAGGAAATTGTAGTTTCAAGCACAGCACAGCATGGAAGGGAGCTCAGCTGTGCTTCAATGGATGGGGTGGCTTATGTGTGGGAGGGAGAAAAGTCAGTGGAGTACCCCTGTTATACAGGCTGTTCTACAGGCTGTACGCTTACTTCTTGACATTGTAGCAGAGGGTAATTTCTTTAGTGTTTTCACATGAAAAGATAGAAGAAAATATATACAAAAATAGGCACGAGATACCATGTGTACCAATATTTTGTTTCAGGTAATAGGTTATACATTGCTTAACTTTGGAACAACTTTGGATGAACATAGCAGTCGGGGATCACTCTTCCTTATATAAAAATCCAAATCCTCTGCCAGTCTAAAAGAGCGTGTTGTTTTCTGTTTTATTATTGGGTTCAATGTATGAAGTAGTGTGCCGGTAAATCCTAAAATCCTTCTAGTGGTGGCTGCATGCGGACCGAATTTTATCTTTTAGCACTCTGGCCTTGCAAGGGATTTACAAGCTCTGCATCCGAAGAATGGAGCTCAATGCACCATAAAGATATACAAACGAACAAAGTAAAATAAGTGTAAAATCACAAACTAAATAGTTTTCAGGATACATATGCACATAAAAGCAACATCTATACTGGTTATAAGAAAGAGCTTTAATTTCTATTTGTAGAAAGTAGTGATGAGCGGCAGGGGCCATATTCAAATTCACTATATTCCGTAAATATATGGACGAATATTGGTCCTATATTCGCAAAATTCGCATATTCGCTATGTTCGTTCTCTCTTTTTTTCCATGCGAAAATTCGTCATGAATTTCTCATAGTGCGCATGCGCGATTATATCTCACCTGAAAGAAGGGAGGGATCAGTGTCCTGTGACTGGAAGTGCCGATATTCGCGAATATTTGCATATTTGTGAATATTTGCAAATATTCTCAAATATTTGCATATTCACATATATTTGCATATTCGGAAAAAAAATATTCGTCATTACGAATATATATAACTATATTCTAGATATTTGTGAAATCGCAAAGTAATGATATTCGCGGTAAAAATTTGCATTTCGAATATTCGCACTCAACACTAGGTAAGTACTGTAAAACTATGATATCACCCAATTAAGTGACACATATAAAGGGGTACATTGGTGGAAATCAACTGGTGCCAAAGACTTAAACAGATTTGTAATTGACTTCAATTTAAAAATCTTAACCCTCCCAGTACTTATCAGCTGCTGTATGCTACAGAGGAAGTTGTGTAGTTCTTCTCTGTCTGACCACAGTGCTCTCTGTTGACACCTCTGTTCATGTCAGGAACTGTCCAGTGCAAGAACATATCCCTATAGCAAAGCTACCCTGCTCTGGACAGTTCCTGACATGGACAGAGGTGTCAGCAGAGAGAACTGTGGTCAGACAGAGAAAAACTACACAACTTCCTCTGTAGCATACAGCAGCTAATAACTACTGGGAGGGTTAAGATTTTTTTAATAGAAGTAATTTACAAATCTGTTTAACTTTCCGGCACCACTTGATTTAAAAAAAAAAAAAAAAAAAATGTTTTCCACGGCAGTATCCCTTTAAGGCATGTGTCTAAATGAGGCACATGAATGAAAACAAGGAGGCCAAAGAAGAGAAACCAAGTACAATTTTAATAAAGACCTTTGAAGATTTTTTTTTTTTTGCAAAGTTCAAAGGAAAATATGTAAAAATGCATAAAAAAACTCCTGACCAGCAAACATATTCCAATATGTTTGACTATGTTTGTATACTTTGCATTTGCCACAGCAGCATGCACTCGTATATCATGTAGTTGTGCTGGCTATTTGTGTTTTTTGTTGTACGCTACCCTCTCCAGCCATGCACCCCTCCCCCTTTCCCCAGGAGGGAGTTTAAATGTTTAAATTGATGGTTGATCTAGCATGTCACCCAGTCAAGAGGCTATATGCACAGCAGAGGTGAGAGTTGTGAGTATTAGACTCATAATGTATGTTAGGGACCATCCGAAAATAGCCGCCTCCACATGGCAGATGGGGGACACGTTTTGATCAAAAAGGGTGCTGAGAGCCTTTAAAAAAAATATAAAAATTTTGATAAAATGTGCCGCTGCAATTTTTGTGTTTGTATACTTTGCATTTGCCACAGCAGCATGCACTCGTATATCATGCACCGTATTTTTCGCCCTATAGGACGCACTGGCGTATAAGACGCACCCTATTTTTAGGTGCAAAATCTAAAAAATTAAAGATTTTGAACCCAATTGTGGTCTTCAACCTGCGGACCTCCAGATGTTGCAAAACTGCAACTCCCAGCATGCCCGGACAGCCGTTGGCTGTCCGGGCATGCTGGGAGTTGTAGTTTTGCAACATCTGGAGGTCCGCAGATTGAAGACCAGTGCATAGGAGGTAATACTCACGTGTCCCCGCCGCTCCGGACCCGTCACCTCTGCCCTGGATGTCGCTCCATCGCTGTCGCCGTGTCCCCGTCGCTCCGGAACGTTTCTGCTGCTGGCCAGGTATCCTCGCTCTCCGTCGCCATCATCACGTCGTTATGCACGCCGACGCACGTACGCGACGACGTGATGACGAAGAAGGAGAGCGCCGACCATACAGGGGATCCCTGAACGGAGAAGACACAGAGGAGGCAGGTAAGGTCCCTCCCGGTGTTCTGTAAGCACTAACCCGGCTATTCAGCCGGGCTGTTCGGGACCGCCGCGGTGAATTCGCGGCGGTCCCGAACAGCCCGACTGAACAGCCGGGTTAGTGTCACTTTCCCTTCAGACGTGGCGGTCAGCTTTGATCGCTGCGTCTGAAGGGTTAATACAGGGCATCACCGCGATCGGTGATGTCCTGTATTAGCTGCGGGTCCCGGCCGTTGATGGCCGCAGGGACCGCCGCGATAGGGGGTGTATTCGCCGTATAAGACTCACCGACTTTTTCCCCACAGTTTTGGGGAAGAAAAAGTGCGTCTTATACGGCGAAAAATACGGTAGTTGTGCTGGCTATTTGCGTTTTATTGTAACATATTCCAATACCCATGGTATTTCTTCTATTTACTGTGTGAAAGAAAAACACAACCCGAAACACTGACATACTCTGATATACAAGGTAGATTCAGAAAAACAATATTTTCTCTGCACAATCAATCTTAACAAATGGCGCCATTACAACCGGGAGGGAAGGACCCAAATTTAGACTCCCGGAGCTTAATTATGTTCTTCCAGGGCTCGCTTGACAGATAATGCCATTTGTATTGTGTCAGCTTTTAGTCTTGTTGGTTGCGCTGAGTTGTATTTAATCAAATTTTCCATATTATACTGATATTTTTTTCATTAAAGTAGCAGAAAATTCTTGTGAGATTAATTAGACTGTTTTAAGTCCTATGTTTTTCCTTATCTGAACGAGAGATTAAATTACTCTCCTAGAGAAGAGGAGCTACAGAACCCCTTGTGACCAACAATAGAACATTCTTTATAAGGCTTAAACTAAAAAAACATTTTAATAGGCTTTACTGAATGACAGCATTTACTACATAAAAAAAACCCAATTTAAAGGCAAACTCTACACAAAACGTAGTAGGAGGAGTTTCTGTATTAAAGGAGCTGTCCCATCTGGCCAAAGCTTATTCTGAATGAGGATCTGCTGATGATCACCTGATTACCATTATATTGGGTAAATATATGAGAACAAACACTTAGGAGACCAGAAACAACAATCTTGCCCCCTGAACAGCTGGTCCTTATGGATAACTGGGCCAATTCCCTCAAAATGTGACCTGACACCGAGACCTGGCCCTTACCTGTCCCTGAAGAGATCTCAGAATAGATGAGTCCAGTACCATGCTGCCATATTCTGGGCTGCAGTTTGGCCATCTGCTCCGGGTAATTCAGCGCAGGTTGGGGTAGCTTCTTCCTTGCTCCATTTCTTCCTCACTCCCGTTCTTCTACCTCCCGCTGCTACTTCCTTCCTATCTCCCTCCCTCTTGTTTTCATCCCTTTCTCCCTTCCTTATTCCGTCCTTATTCCCTCCCACCATCTTAACCCTCTCCATATCCTGCCATGCTTTCTCTCCTCTTCCCCCCCTCTACCTTTGCTTTCCTTTCTACCAACCTCTCTCCTTCATTCCTTCTACTTCTGCCTCGCCTCTGCCCCTTCTTTGTTTTCTCATCCTTCCTTCCTTCTTTATTTCCTCTCTTCCTTCCTAACGCCCCTTCCCATTCTATCCTCCTATGCTTTCATTATTCCTCCCTTCCTCTCTACCTCCCTCTTGCTTTCCCTGCTCTTCCTTCTTCCACCATTCCCTTATTTCTTTACTTTTTTTTTTCTGTCTCACTCCTATTACTTCCATCCTTCTACCCCTTATTCCTTCTTCCTTTCTTCCTCCCTCACTCTTGTTTTCCTTTCCCTTTACTTCCCACCTACCTTCATTTCTTCTTCCTCATTTCTCCCTTACTTCCTTCTTTCCTTCCTTACTCCCCCTTCCTTTTCTATCCTCCTAAGCCCTAATTCCTCTCTCGCTCCCTCTTGCTTTCCTTCCTCCCTCTTACCTTCATTTCTCCTATCTCTGCGTCTCCTTCCCTTTCTTCATTTCTTCTTCCTCCCTTTCTTTCTTCATTCTTCTATTCCTTTCTCATTCCACCGTCCACCATTTACCCTCTTAACCCTTCTTCCTTCCTGTCTCCCTCCATCTTGCTTTCCTTCCTAATCGCCCCCCCTTCTTTTCTCCCACCTCCATGTCTTCCACCCTTTCTTTATTCCTTCTTCCTTTCTTTCCCTCCTTTCTTTATTCTTCTCATACTTTATTAGCCCTCCCTCTACTATCCTTTTACCCCCTTACTATCATTTCCTACCGACCCCCCCTCTCTCTCTTTCTTCCTTTCCCCCTTCCTTCCTTCTTTCCTTCCTTCCTTCACTCTTTCTTTATTTTCTCTCTTTCTTTCTTTTTTATCCATATATTCCTTTTCTGTGGTCCCAATACAGGATTTCATAACTTTCCGTTCAGTTTATTTTCTCTCTCTCTCTTCCCCCCCCCCATATATTCCTTTTCTGTGGTCCCAATACAGGATTTCATAACTTTCCGTTCAGTTTATTTTCTCTCTCTCTCTTTTTCTTTCTCTCCCCCCCCCCCCCCATATATTCCTTCTCTGTGACAGTAAAACAAAGTATGACTCCAAAAGAAAAGAAAAATTGGAAGGTGAGCGCCACGTAAATAGTTTTTGCTGGGGAATAAATCAATGTCACGACCTTGTGACTTTATGTATAGAAATTGAAAGAAAAACGACTATAATACGCTGCTCTGCAGAAATCAAAAACAGCGAAAACTTGAGCCAAATCACCAATAAAAACCTAGTGATACACTGTTTCTCTCATGGAGTTAGAGTCCAATATTAACTGCATTTATCTTGTAAAGATCGTCTGATTGTCTTCCTAGAAGGAAAGTCACGGCTGCTGTGATTACTATCCTATATCCTATATAGCGTCGGCTTATTACACAGTATGGAGAGAAAATCCATCTCCATCTCTTCTAGCCCAAATGCGGCATAAAGAGTAGATGAGTTATGACTCTTCAGGAGTCTTTATACTTTGTGTATATGAACAGCTGTCACTCATACTGTCTCTGTCTACATTGTACGGAGCTATGTGAGAAGGGGCAGGAGAGACATGTTGCTTCTTCCCTGCCCTTACCTTTACATGGGCCATGGCTGACAGTGGTTTTAACTGCATCAAATGTTGGGAAAGGGCAGAATCCCAATTTCTCCCTTATTAACCTTTATATAAGTCTTTGCTTTCAGTGGTTTGAACTGCACCAATCTCTTTTATAGAGGTTTAGGGTAGAGTCACACATAGCGCATCTGCAGCTTATTTCACGCTGCGGATGCACCTGACAGCAGTCAGAAGAGTGAGCTCCCTGCTGCAGCTGGGTACCTCTCATACTTGTTGTACCTCCGCTTGTAGTGGCAGATTTCCCGCTGCGCATGACAGTGGGCTCAGCCTATCACTGGCCGGGGCGGGACATCGCTCCGGCCGGTGATAGGCTGACGGCTGTCCGACGTTCCAGTCCCCAGCCTGAGGCTGACGTTCGTGAGTTTAAAGTTGATTTTCTGTATCTTTTGCAGCCCGGGCATAAGGATACAGCGTACAGCAGTGGTCTCCAACCTGCGGACCTCCAGCTGTTGCAAAACTACAACTCCCAGCATGCCCGGACAGCCGTTGGCTGTCCGGGCATGCTGGGAGTTGTAGTTTTGCAACAGCTGGAGGTCTTCAGGTTGGAGACCACTGGCGTACAGTATGGAGTTCCAGCGCCCGGCGGCCCCCAACAAAGAGTAGGAGGGCAGTGCCTGACATATATGAGTAGTACCCCGCTGGGCTGATCATTAATTGGGGGGGGGGGGGGGGGGGCAGAACAGCGCTGGCTGGTCACATAAGATTAGTTCCCCGATGTGGGAACAGCGCTGCGCTGGGCTGATAATACATTCCCGAGGGGGAGGGGCCCAACCAGTATTGCGGTATGGGGGAAAATTCATATCGTGCAGCTCAAAAAATTTGGTATTCGGTATGAACGGTATACCGCCCAGCCCTACGTGACCCTACCCTTAAACTGCATTGAACTGGTAGAGAAGTACAGGAGAGACAAATCCCCGTCTTTTCTGCTCTATACTAAGTGTAGATCATTGACGTAGAAAGACATAGTAGAACTCAAGTTCAAAGGTGGACAACTACAGTAAATCAGCATTAGGATATTATAGCTTAGAAAAAAGAAGACTAAGGGGCGACCAAATAACTATGCATTAATATATCAGGGGCAGTACAGATATTTCTCCCCTGATCTATTCCTCCCCGATTCGGGGTCTAGGATGGGCTCCATTCCTCCCTCAGTCTGGCTGCGGCATCACTCGCTGTCTTGACAACAGCCCGAAACATCACTGTAATTCGTCCCTGCGGCTGGCCTGGTCAATGATAGTGTTGAGCGGCATAGGCCATATTCGAATTCGCGAATATTCGCATAGGCGAATTTTGTTTGTGAATATTTCCGCACATATGGATTTTCTTATATGCAAATTTTCCCCTATGTAGATTTTCGCATATACGAATTTTGTATATGCGAAAATCTACGCGAATATTACGAATATGCAAATTTAGCGAGTATATGACGAATATTCGTCCATATATTCGCGAAATATCGCGAATTCGAATATGGCCTATGCCGCTCAACACTACTTGTGACTAGTGTTGAGCATCATGGGCCATATTCGAATTCGCGAATATATGGACGAATATTCGTCATATATTCGCATATTCTCGTTTTATTTTCGCATATATGAAAATTCGCGAATGCGAAAATTAACATATGCGAAAATTAGCATATACAAAATTATCACAAGGGAAAATTCGCATACGCGGAAATTAGCATATGTTAATTTTCGCATATGCGAAAATGCGCACACCAGTCTCACACAGTAGTATTAGAGCCTTCTTTACACCACACAAGCTGGAAGCAGAGAGGGGTGATCACTGTGATGTGTACTGTGAAAAAAAAAAATTTAAAAAATAAAAATAAAAAAACTAATATTCGTAATTACGAATATATAGTGCTATATTCGCGAATATTCGCGAATATGCGATATTCGCGAATAAAATTTGCATTGCGAATATTCGTGAGCAACACTACTTGTGACCTGTCTACCTGCCCATTTTCTACTTTACTACCCTCATCCATCTGGCCAGTTTCTGGCCTTTCCCCTATCAACCCTTAGATTGCTGTTTGAGTGGTGACCCAGTATGGAATACCATATCCTGCCCATCCTGTCAGGCAGATGTTGCCTTCAGTGTCCATCTTGGGCTCACTACTCAGGGCTCAATATATTATTTTGTTATGCCATTGTTGTTATTCTAAAATGTGTTACTGTTTCTATAAGTCTGTTAGCAGAGAAGGTTCAGAGGGAATCAGGTGACCTTTCTGCCCCAATGGGAATCCTCCAAATTGCCCTGTATATAGTTTAGGGGGGAGGAGCTGCCCAGAGGAGTTTTAGTTTCTGCTGAGAGCAGAGCTCTCTTGAGGTACAGTGTGGAGAAGTCAGAGAGAAGTGTGAGGAGGCCTCAAGTTAATCAGAAGTCTAAACCTGCAGCCAAGCATATCCTAAAGAATATCCCCTACGCTCAGGTGAATGTCAAAGCCTAGCGGTAAGCACTAAACCCTGTTGAAGGAAAGCAATAGTCTTCAGTCAGTCAAAGTCAGCGTGGGTTGCTATTTATCAAAAGTCAGTCACCATACAAAGCAGCACAAACAACTACAAGTCCCAGCAAGGCGATAGGCTACCAAGGTTTACTCTACTTCTCCCTTTGCACCAATCTATGCTGTAAAGGAATTACCATGTATCCTGCCTCAGGAAAGACAGTTATCGGTAACCTTGTATCGGAGTATTTATTGCCCCGTGCCTGGCCCAGGAGAAACTGACTCAAACCTCGGACCGTGTATAGGCTAACGGTGCCCTGGCATCACGATAAGGTTAATTTCATGTTATCCACCCCATAGACAACACATTTTCACCAGATGTTGCTGATTGTAGGGACTGTCACCTAGTTTGGGGGCGCTGTTTAGGGTCATCCAAGCAGGTAGGGACAGTGGTTGGGGTAAGATCCAGGTGGCACTTCTCCCTACCCGGACGAGTCAGAAGCTTTCAAGGATTCTTTACTGTAAGGGCCTATTCACACAGCAGAATATTTGCCTGGACATTCCACAAGCAGCAGGCACTGGCACAACAAGCCGACCTCAGGACTGCTCGGAAATATGCCATCTCCATATACGACAATGTATTTTTGAGCTGATTCTGTCGACATGTTCATTATTTCTGAGTCCGGAATCTGAATTTCCACGGCAGATGTTTCCATTGCGTAACTTCTGCAGTGTGTACAGTGCAGCAGAATCCCATTGAAAACAATAGGAGACTGCTGCATTGGAATTTCCTAGTGGAATTTTTCCACTGGATTCAGCTCGGAAATGCTGCCATGTGAATGGGGCCTAAAGAGTGAGACTGTAGAACTCTGCCAGAGGAAGTGGTCAGGGAGGTGAACTCAGAAAGAGCTTAAAAGAGACCGAGATGCATTTCTGGAGTGTGAAAATAGTACAAGTTATAGTAATATAAAGTTATAGTAACAGAAGTCCAGAGAATGGTTGTGGAGCCAAGAAATAATTCCAATGAGAGGAAAATTTCAGTTCTACTTTGTGATTTTTTTAACATATTTTTTTTTTACAAGATTTTTTTATTTTTTCTATGGATGCAAACAAGACAATAATAATAAAATAAAAAATTGGATAACATTTTCCTTTTCTCTCTTTTTTTTTTTTTTTACATAATTACTATACCCTGTAATCCTGTAACCAATTCTATGCTTCCTCTCCCATCATATGTTATCATTGTGAAAACATCAAAATTTGGGGGAATTTGCTCTTTAAAAAAAAAAAACCCGGAGCCCTTAGGAGGCGTATCGTCCCTCTTTGTAGACCATTTGAGCTAATGTGACCTCCACTTTTATCTGCGCAGTTTTTTTTTCTGGCATTTGAGTCTGACATGTCGGCAATACTACAGATTTGTTTTAAAGGACAGGCTCCTCGGCTCTTATCTCTGCCGTCCAGGGTGGTACGTGGGAGCCAAAGCTATTTTGTCTACCAGGAATAGAATACAGGCCTTTATGTTTCTTTATCGGACTAGTGTGCCTCCAGCTGTTGCAAAACGTCTGTCTGGGCGTGCTGGGAGATGTAGTTTAGCAACAGCTGGAGGCACCCTGGTTGGGAAACACGTATTCAAAAATACATGGTATATTTTTATTTATTAATGTATTTATTTTTTGTTGCAATTTTATTTTCTATTAGATATATATATATATATATATATATATATATATATATATATATATATATATAGTATATGCTGGGAGTTGTTGTCTTGCAACAGCTGGAGGCACACTGGAAAACACAAATTAAAAAATACAAGTCTAATAAAGAAATATTAAGGTCTATTTTTATTTTTTTTTTAAACCTGTCCATTTTTGTATATGTGTAATTTGTTGAATATGTATCGTATTTTTCGCCCTATAGGACGCACCGGCATATAAGACGCACCCTATTTTAAAGGTCCAAAATCTAGAAAAAAAAAGACTCTGAACCCAACAGTGATCTTCAACCTGCGGACCTCCAGATGTTGCAAAACTACAACTCCCAGCATGCCCGGACAGCCGTTGGCTGTCCGGGCATGCTGGGAGTTTTAGTTTTGCAACATCTGGAGGTCCGCAGGTTGAAGACCACTGGTATAGGAGGTAATACTCACGTGTCCCCGCCGCTCCGGACCCGTCACGTTTCGTCACCGCTGCCCTGGATGTCGCTCCATCGCTGTCACCGCGTCCCCAACGCTCCGGACGTCTTCTTCCCCGGGATCCACGCTCTCTGTCGCTGTCATCACGTTGTTACGCACGCCGCTATGCACGCCGCTGATATTGGATGACGGGACGGCGTGCGCGACGACGTGATGACGTTGAAGGAGGGCCCCTGCCATGCAGGGGATCCCGGCACGGAGCAGACACCGAGGAGGCAGGTAAGGTCCCTCCCGGTGTCCTGTAAGCTGTTCGGGACGCCACGATTTCACCGCGGCGGTCCAGAATAGCCCGACTGATTAGTGTTATTTTCGCTTCAGACGCAGTGGTCAGCTTTGATCGCCCCGTCTGAAGGGTTAATACAGCGATTGGTGATGTCCTGTATTATCCGCGGATCCCGGCCTTTGATGGCTGCAGGTATTCGCTGTATAAGACGCACCAACTTCCCCCCCAGTTTTGGGGAAGAAAAAGTGTGTCTTATACCGCGAAAAATACGGTATATGTCTGTATTTAAAAAATGTAACATTTACAAGAAAAAATTATAAAAATATTCCACAGCCATTATATATATATATATATTGTAATAAGAATGGTTATTACCAACACAAATAGCTCTTATTCCGGTAATATAATTCTAATTTGATGATCTGAAGACCAGATCTTACTTTTCCAAATAAGCAGGATCTGGTCTTTATAGCACAAAAAAAAAAAGTATAATTTCCATTATATATCCTATCGCCTTTACACGTCTATGGAGTTTAGTCACGGAAAACGAAAGCCTTGCTTGTATCTTTTGTGTAATACCGACCAACTTTAAAGTAATGTGTCTGTCACGGGGAAGGCAATCTACATTTATCATTTCTTATCTGTAAGACATGCACTTAGCAAGCAATGACACTTATCGCCTTCTTTGCCTAGTTCAAGGTTTGGATATAGGTTAAGGAAAGGATGTGTTGTCCCCTACGGTTGGAAGATAGGTTATTAATCAACTTAGGCGCAAAAAAAAAAACAAAAAAAATAAATAAATAAATAAAAACTATAAATAATAATGTCTAAATATTCATAATTGTAACAATGTATATAAATGCATTTAAATATAAATAATAATATTGATGTTACAATAAGACCACTAAAACAATTAAATGATAATACAAATATTATAATGCAATAATATATTATTAACATAAAAAGCATAAAAATATAAAATAAAATGCAGAAAATATTCTATTACAAAAGTGGTAATTACAGTAAATTTTTTTTTTTTTGATCAATTCATCACTTTATGGCTAAGTACCTAAAATGGTTATGGTTGATACATTTTTTAGCACTCTTTATGACCCTAGTAGAGTTGCATGCTATTCCTCAGAGGCCGAAATGTCTTTTAATATCCTATTTGAGTCATGTGCTATGAAGACAACATTGAGTCTCTCTGAGGTTTTCCTAGCTGTCTAGCTTGAGATCTTACCCAATGATTTATAAGGTCAGGACTATGAGCCTGCCAGGAACATGTATTTCCATCACGATAAGCCCTCTCTGGATGCTCTGGATTATTAGACTGGTGAATGATCCACAACTTTATCAACTGTTTGAGTAGATGGTTTTTATTTTGTCTGTGATGTATACTGTTCTTTAAGTATTGCTACAAGCTGGCAAGATAGCCCGCCACATCTGTCTAAGCCAACACCATCAAAAAAAGGGCAGTGACCCATTAACCTAACAACTGAGGAGTGAGGAGAAGGAGAAGACATGGGGGTGGTGACTTTTTTTGTCTTTTCTTCCTGTTCTAAGATATTACAGTATATGGAAAAAAAAAAAAAAAAAAAGATCCTGTAGTGCACACTTCTTGACGCTGTCTGTGCATCAAAACAGATGTTTTTCACAGAAGACATTGATCAGAATCTGATGGGTTTCTGAGCTGACGTCTCTTCATCAGGAGTATGAGATAACAGTCATCTCATGGATCAGATGACTAGGCAGTCAGCCGAGAAACACGTTTGATGTACATATAGCTCATTACTATCATTAAGAAGGTTGCGTCACAAGCTCCAGGGTTTTTCTTTATATACTACATGTGTATCAAGACATTGATGACCGCATCATCCCAAGCTTCTCTATGATAGCTGCACCTATTCGTTGTTGTACCAAATGCCCAATAAGTTGAGCAAAATACTTTGTGCAATAAAGTGCTAGTTCTGCTCAATTCATAGTTGTTTTATACTTTTCTATGAGGGATAGAGAGAAGAGGAGCGTTATTGAAAAATAGACAGCTCAGATATTACATTACACAAGGAAAAGCCCGCCCACCTAGCACAGTTATAGAGAGGAAATTAATATTACAGAAACAATCACAGGGAATAAAAAAAAATCTAAATCTGTAGGTAAAATACATTTTCTAAGGCTGCCTATGGAGTTTATTTTTGTAATAAGAGGTACATAGAATTAATGATATATTATTTATAATTGAATTATTCATAGAAGAAAATATTTAATATATTAATTAATATTTAAATATTTAACATATACATGTAAAGAAAAAAAAAACTAACAAGCAGGGCACTACCTTGCGCCATAACCTTTGGAAACCAAAATAAAGGACACAGATGTTATAAGGGTTAATCTGCACTGAGAGCTTTTGTTTATTCTAGTTACTGTGGTTACACTTAGCTCTCTGGGATGGTCAGATGACCTCGGTAGCTTTCACCTGTGTACTCCCTATTTAAACCTGCAGTTTTCATCCAGGCTTTGTCTGCAAAAGACTTTTCTCTAGTAGCTAGCGTTGTTTCTTGTATTCCTGATCTTCTGGCATTTCTGACTTATTGGCTTGGCAGTCTGACCTTTCTCCAGTTTTTGTGACTTGGGACTTCTGTTAACACCTGGTATTGACTTGGCTAGTGGACTGTGACTTACAGTATTGTGTGAGTTTGTTTGGAGGTTATTTCTGTTAGTCTGTGTGTTCCCTTACTGAATCCTGACCTGTGTCTGTATTGTAGTTTATTTTGTTGATAGTGGTTTTCACCACATATTTAGGGAGGGATTGTCTCCATGGTTGAAGATCCGCTATTTAGGGCGGATTGGCAAGTAGGCAGGGATAAAAAGAATGGGTGAAATCAGGGCTGCACTCCTTCCCTGCCCATACGTGATGTGTTGGGTGTTGGGCTCAAAGCTTAAAACCTAATATAGTTGTAAACATTGTATTCAATGGCTGCCCACAACCCAGACCAGTCAGCGGAGAAAGGTCTCATCTTATAAAAAGTGAAAATTCACAGTTATTTTAAGAAAAATGGGCTTACCGCAGGCACACACCTGCTTGGGACTACGAATGATGTTGGACACAAATAAAATAATAAAAAGGGTAACGCAATTCAAGAGAATAATTCTTTCTTCATCGGGTTCATACATGGACCTGATGAAGGGAGAAATATTCTTTCAAAACGTGTTGTTCTAAATAAAAGATTACCCTTTTATTATTTTAGTTGGTGTCCACGGTCATTTGTAGTTCCAAGCAGGTGTGCGCCTGTGGATTTTCACTTCTCGTTAGAAAATATTTATTGGCTTTAACAAATATTTGATTAAAAGACATGTTTTAGTTAAAGGGGTACTCTGCCCCTAGACATCTTAGCTCCTATCCAAAGGGTAGGGGATAAGATGTCTGATTACGGGGGTCCTGCCAGTGGGGATTCCTTCGATCTCCCTGCTGCTCCCGGCGTTCCTTAAGAGCGTCGGATGCAGCGCCAGAGGCTCGTGACATCACGGCTGTGCCCCCGCTCATGACATCAAGGCTACGCCTCCTCAATGCAAGTCTATGGGAGGGGGCATGATGGCCATCACTCCCCCTCCCATAGACTTGCATTGAGGGGGTATGGCTGTGACGTCCCGAGCGGGGCGTGACCGTGATGTCATGAGCCTCTGCCCTGCATCGCCAGTCATTCGGCAAGGAGCAAAGTTCGCTCTGTGCACCCCAGACATCCGCAGCTGAGATCATGGGGGTCCCCAGCAGTGGGAACCCTGCGTTCAAACATCTTATCTTTGGATAGGGGATAAGATGTCTAGGGGCGGAGTACCCCTTTAAGTAGAAACAAAATGAAGGACACATTTCAGATTTTTTGAAAAGTTTTTGAAATTCAGAACACGCTTTCTGGAATCGCATGGTGACTGAGCATGGAATGTTCCACTAGAATAATTGGAAATGGAAAGACCACACGCACTGCCAAAAATAAGAATTTGCTAAACAAAGAATGTTTTGTTTTGTAGTTCAACCACAAGTAAAATGCGACCACAGGGATTATGGAAAAGGAAAGCACATTACCGGGCAGTGACACAAGAGATAAGACCCACATCTGCCTTTTCTGCCCATATTTAGCTGCTTTATATTTGTTTCCAGTGGCTTTTCCATAATGCATTACTACTTTGTCATAATCCCTACATAATACAGATGGTTCACAAACAGTTCACATACAGAATTCATTCTTTTTTCATGGGGTAGGCATATTTTTGCAAAATTGTGAAATCTAAAAATTATACTGTCCAAATCACAATATGAAACAAGATTCCATAAAATTCCTATGCCACTGTATAAGTGTCTACATACCAGAGCCCATCGCAGTGCCCATATAGAATTGCTTACAATAGTGCCTCTATCATAATTCTATCTACAGCACCTCCAAAGAGTGTTTCCATAGTGCTCAAAGGGTGAGTATCCAAAAAGGGGGAGAGAAAAGTATGTGCTATGTGCCATCTTTCAAGTGGGTAGAACCAAGAAAATAGGTGCGGCGACGGAGAGCGAGGATGCCGGGGAGGCAGAGGCCTTGCCGGAGCGTTGGGGCACCCTGGGGACGCGGCGACAGCGATGGAAGGCGACATCCAGGGCAGCGGTGAAGAGCGGTGACGTTCGGAGCGGCGGGGACAGGTGAGTATAACCTCCAATACCAGTGGTCTTAAACCTGCGGACCTCCAAATGTTGCAAAACTACAACTCCCAGCAACTAGTGTTGCTCGCAAATATTTGCAATACGAATTTTATTCGCAAATATTCGCGAATATAGCATTATATATTCATAATGACGAATATTCGTTTTATTTTTTTTTCTTCACAGTACACATCACAGTGATCACCCCTCTCTGCTTCCAGCTTGTGTGGTGTAAAGAATACTACTGTGTAAGAATGGCGCGCAAATTTACGCATATGCGAATATTAGCACATACGAAAATTTACATATGCATTTTTTTCGCATATGCTAATATTCGCATATATATATATATATATATATATATATATTCGCATATGCGAATATTAGCGATGTGTTTGTATATGTATATTTTCGCATATACGAAATTCGCTTGCAGTATTTTTTATGTTAACTTTCGCATACGCGATTAAACGGAAAAAGTCGCGTATGCAAAAATCAACGTATGCGAAATTTTGTAGACAACATCAGTACAGGCGAAAATTCGCATATGCGAATATTAGCATGTGCATAGTTTCGCATTCGCGAGAATTTGCACGCCAGTCTCACACAGTGGTATTAGAGCCTATAGTATATAGTGCTATATTCGCGAATATTCGCGAATTTGCGAATACAATTCGCATTGCGAATATTCGCGAGCAACACTATACCTTAGTAGTAGTGCCACATAAAGGGGTTAAAGGGATACTCAGTTGGAAAACTTTTTTTTTTTTTAATCAACTGGTGCCAGAAAGTTAAACAGATTTGTAAATCACTTCTATTAAAAAATCTTAATCCTTCCAGTACTTATTAGCTGCTGAATACTACAGAGGAAATTATTTTCTTTTTGCTCTCTGCTGACATCACAAGCACAGTGCTCTCTGCTGACATCTCTGTCCATTTTAGGAACTGACCAGAGCAGCCCATGTTTGATATGGGGATTTTCTCCTACTCTGGACAGTTCTTAAAATGTACAGAAATGTTAGCAGAGAGCACTGTGTCCCAAAAAAGAAAATAATTCCCTCTGTAGTATTCAGCAGCTAATAAGTACTGGAAGGATTAAGATTTTTTTTTATATAAATAATTTACAAATCTGTTTAACATTTTAGCACCAGTTGATTTAAAAAAAAAAAAAAAAAAAGTTTGCCACCGGAGTACCCCTTTAATCTCCTACACCCATGGAATAAACACTGCCAAGAGATATAATCACCCTAAAAGGGGCGTAGCCGCCGAGAAAGGTGGGCGTGGCTGTCTAAAGGGGCGCGTCTCTGACATTTTCACAAAAAAACTACATATTTACTAAGGTTTCCACAGAAAACATGGTGGATTTGAGGTGAGGAAAACCCGACAGATCACAGTGGGGTTTATTTACTAACGTGATCCCAAATCTTTTTTTCTTGGGTTTTGCACCCAAATTGTGGAACGTGCGACACAATTTGTGACCAAAGAAAACAAAACCCTCCATTTTACAAGAAAACCCTGAAAAGGGGGCGTGGTCACGGGAGAAAGTGGACGTGGTCCCGACAAAAGGGGCATGTCCCCGACAGTTTTGAAAAATCCCAACTTATTTGCTAAGGTTTCCACAGAAAATGTGGTGGATTTGAGTTGAGGAAAACCCTACAGATCACAGTGGGGTTTATTTACTAACGTGATCCCGACTCTTTTTTTCTTGGGTTTTGCACCCAAATTGTGTTGCACGTTCCATGTGACACAATTTGTGACCAAAAAAAACAAAAACCTCCATTTTACAAGAAACCCCTGAAAAGGGGGCGTGGTCACTGGAGAAAGTGGGCGTGGTCCCGACAAAAGGGGCATATCCCCTACAGTTTTGAAAAATCCCAACATATTTGCTAAGGTTTCCACAGAAAATGTGGTGGATTTCAGTTTGCTTTACACCCCGTAAGCCCGAGCTGCTATCAGCATGCTGCTAATTTCGGGAATGGGTGAACTCACCGATGTCTGGCATTAAGCCTTTAGATGCGGTGATCAAAGTCTATTGCGGCACCAAAAGTGGTTAAAATTGTGTTACATGTCCTTTGGTGGGGGTGATCGGGACCTCCGTGTCACGTATGTGGGGTCCCGATCAGCCTTAATGAGGGCCAGAGGGTCCTTATTTGCCGAGAAGCAAAGTGCTGATAACACTGATCAACACCGTGTTATTGCACAGTCCGGTTCAGTGTTTGCAATTGAAAGATTGCAAATAATAGTTCCCTAAGGGGCTAAAATATTGTTGAAACTAAAGAAAAAACATGTTAATAAATATGAATAAGCCCCTCCCCTAATAAAAGTTTAAATCACACACCCCCTTTTCTAATTTTTGTGAATATAATAATGTACACAAAAATAAACATAAACATATTTGGTATCGCCCTTTGGGGAAATGTCCGAACTATTAAAACATAACATTTGTGAAAAATGGATAAAAAATGGATAAAAAGCAATGAAAAAGTCCCATCAAAATAAGAATAAAAGTTTTACAGGGGTCAGAAGTGGACAATTTTAAAAGTTGTGTTGTGCTCGGTTATTCTATAGAGGTCATTCTAGAGGGAGGGGAGGCTGATCTGTAAGTAAAAACTTGACACATTCCTTTTAACCTCTTTAGAACGCCGGGCGTATGCATAGGCCCTGCATCCCGAGTCCTTAAGGACGTGGGCGTAGGCATACGCCCGTGGGAATTCTGGTCCCCGCCGCTAGCCGGTTTGGGACCGGATCGGGATGCCTGCTGAAATCATTCAGCAGGCATCCTGGCACATCGCCGAGGGGGGTCCTGAGACCCCCCCATGTCGGCGATCGCAGAAAATCGCATGTCAATTCAGACATGCGATTTTCTGCTATTCCGGGCTGATCGGGTCTCTGGTGACCCGATCACCCGGAAAATAGGGATGATCGGAGCTGTCAGTGACAGCCCCGATCATCCTGAGGGATAGGAGCAAGGTCACAGTGCTGCGATCTTCTCCTATCCCCTGCCTTTGTTCAGAACTGATTCTGACCAATGGCAGCGCAGGACAGTGTGTTGCCAGAACGGGGGGAGAAGATGGAGGCCGGTAGCTGCAAAGAAGATGCGTGGGGACCGCCGATCGTCGCTGGAAACAGCGGAGATCACGGTGCAGGTAGGGAAGCGATGGTGGGTGGGGGGGGGGTAAAGGTAGGGGGCAGTAAGCAATATTTATGCCTGGGCAGTCTAGGCATGCTGGGAGTTGTAGTTTTGCAACATCTGGAGGGTCACAGTTTGGAGACCACTGTTACAGTGGTGCCCAAACGGTAGCCCTCCAGATGTTGCCAAACTACAACTCTCAGCATGCCTAGACTGCCCAGGCATGCTGGGAGTTGTAGTTCTGTAACATCTGTCCCTTCAGATTTTGCAATTTTCATAACATTTTTGAAAATTGCTGCTCTACTTTGAAGCCCTCTAATTTTTTCAAAAAGCAAAACTATGTTCATTTTATGAGGCCAACATAAAGTGGACATATTGTATTTGTGAAGAAAAATAAAATTTATTTGGAATATCCATTTTCCTTACAAGCAGAGAGCTTCAAAGTTAGAAAAATGCAAAATTTTTAAAATTTTCATGGAATTTAGGGATTTTTCACTAAAAAAGGATACAAGTAACAAAGAAAATTTACCACCAAAAGAAAGTAGAATATGTCATGAAAAAACTATTTCAGAATCAGAATATTCGGTAAAAGCGTTTTAGAGTAATTAATGCGTAAAGCGACAGTGGTCAGAATTGCGAAAAAGGGCTCAGTCCTTAAGGGGTTAACATTTCATTTGACCCAGTTTGTGCCCTCTGTTTTATTGTGCTCCCCGGCTTTATTGTGCTCCCCTTCTTTATTGTGCATCCCTTCTTTATTGTGCACCCCTGCTTTATTGTGCACCCCTGCTTTATTGTGCTCCCCTGCTTTATTGTGCTCCCCGGCTTTATTGTGCTCCCCTGCTTTATTGTGCTCCCTGGCTTTATTGTGCTCCCCGGCTTTATTGTGCTCCCCGGCTTTATTGTGCACCCCTTCTTTATTGTGCTTCCCTGCTTTATTGTGCACCCCTTCTTTATTGTGCTCCCCTGCTTTATTGTGCTCCCCGGCTTTATTGTGCTCCCCTGCTTTATTGTGCTCCCCGGCTTTATTGTGCTTCCCGGCTTTATTGTGCACCCCTGCTTTATTGTGCACCCCTTCTTTATTGTGCTTCCCTGCTTTATTGTGCTCCCCGGCTTTATTGTGCTCCCCGGTTTTATTGTGCACCCCTGCTTTATTGTGCTCCCCGGCTTTATTGTGCACCCTTGCTTTATTGTGCACCCCTGCTTTATTGTGCACCCCTGCTTTATTGTGCACCCCGGCTTTATTGTGCACCCCTTCTTTATTGTGCTTCCCGGCTTTATTGTGCATCCCTGCTTTATTGTGCTCCCCGGCTTTATTGTGCTCCCCGGTTTTATTGTGCACCCCTGCTTTATTGTGCTCCCCGGCTTTATTGTGCACCCTTGCTTTATTGTGCACCCCTGCTTTATTGTGCACCCCTGCTTTATTGTGCACCCCTTCTTTATTGTGCACCCCGGCTTTATTGTGCTCCCCTGCTTTATTGTGCACCCCTTCTTTATTGTGCTTCCCGGCTTTATTGTGCTCCCCTGCTTTATTGTGCTCCCCGGCTTTATTGTGCTCCCCGGTTTTATTGTGCACCCCTGCTTTATTGTGCTCCCCGGCTTTATTGTGCACCCTTGCTTTATTGTGCACCCCTGCTTTATTGTGCACCCCTGCTTTATTGTGCACCCCGGCTTTATTGTGCACCCCTGCTTTATTGTGCAACCTGGCTTTACTGTGCACCCCTTCTTTATTGTGCACCCCTGCTTTATTGTGCACCCCTTCTTTATTGTGCACCCCTGCTTTATTGTGCACCCCTTCTTTATTGTGCTCCCCTGCTTTATTGTGCTCCCGGCTTTATTGTGCTCCCCGGCTTTATTGTGCACCCCTGCTTTATTGTGCTCCCCGGCTTTATTGTGCTCCCCGGCTTTATTGTGCTCCCCGGCTTTATTGTGCATCCCTGCTTTATTGTGCTCCCTGGCTTTATTGTGCTCCCCGGCTTTATTGTGCACCCCTGCTTTATTGTGCACCCCTGCTTTATTGTGCACCCCTGCTTTATTGTGCCCCCCTTCTTTATTGTGCACCCCTGCTTTATTGTGCACCCCTTTTTTATTGTGCACCCCTGCTTTATTGTGCTCCCCGGCTTTATTGTGCACCCCTGCTTTATTGTGCAACCTGGCTTTACTGTGCACCCCTTCTTTATTGTGCTCCCTATTTTATTGTGCTCCCTATTTTATTGTGCTCCCTATTTTATTGTGCACTCCTGCTTCACTGTGCACCCCTGCTTTATTGTGCAACCTGGCTTTACTGTGCACCCCTGCTTTATTGTGCAACCTGGCTTTACTGTGCACCCCTGCTTTATTGTGCTCCCCGGCTTTATTGTGCACCCCTGCTTTATTGTGCACCCCTGCTTTATTGTGCACCCCTGCTTTATTGTGCCCCCCTTCTTTATTGTGCACCCCTGCTTTATTGTGCACCCCTTTTTTATTGTGCACCCCTGCTTTATTGTGCTCCCCGGCTTTATTGTGCACCCCTGCTTTATTGTGCAACCTGGCTTTACTGTGCACCCCTTCTTTATTGTGCTCCCTATTTTATTGTGCTCCCTATTTTATTGTGCTCCCTATTTTATTGTGCACTCCTGCTTCACTGTGCACCCCTGCTTTATTGTGCAACCTGGCTTTACTGTGCACCCCTGCTTTATTGTGCAACCTGGCTTTACTGTGCACCCCTGCTTTATTGTGCTCCCCGGCTTTATTGTGCACCCCTTCTTTATTGTGCACCCCTGCTTTATTGTGCACCCCTTCTTTATTGTGCACCCCTGCTTTATTGTGCAACCTGGCTTTACTGTGCACCCCTTCTTTATTGTGTGCCCCTTCTTTATTGTGCTCCCTATTTTATTGTGCACTCCTGCTTCACTGTGTACCCCAGCTTTATTGTGCACCTCTTCTTTATTGTGCACCTATTTTTTGTGTACCTTTGCTTTACTGTGCACCCCAGCTTTACTGTGCACCCCTGCCTTATTGTGCACCCCTGCTTTATTTTGCTCCCCGGCTTTATTGTGCTCCCCGGCTTTATTGTGCACTCCTGCATTAATTACTTACCGTATTTTTCGCCGAATAAGACGCACTTTTTCTTCCCCAAAACTGGGGGGAAAAGTTGGTGCGTCTTATACGGCGAATAACTGCGGCCATCAACGGCCGGGACCCGCGGCTAATACAGGACATCACCGATCGCGGTGATGCCCTGTATTACCCCTTCAGACGCGGCGACCAAAGCTGACCGCCGCGTCTGAAGTGAAAATAACACTAACCCGGCTGTTTAGTCTGGCTGTTCAGGACCGCCACGGTGAAATCGCGGCGTCCCGAACAGCTTACAGGACACCGGGAGGGACCTTACCTGCCTCCTCGGTGTCTGCTCCGTGCCGGGATACCCTGCACGGCCGGCGCTCTCCTTCGACGTCATCACGCCGTCCCGTCATCCAATAGGAGCGGCGTGCAGAGCGACGTGATGACGGCGACGGAGAGCGTGGATCCCGGGGAAGAAGACATCCAGAGCGTCGGGGACACCACGGGGACAGCGATGGAGCGACATCCAGGGCAGCGATGACGGGTCCGGAGCGGCGGGGTCACGTGAGTACTACCTCCTATACCAGTGGTCTTCAACCTGCGGACCTCCTGATGTTGCAAAACTACAACTCCCAGCATGCCCGGACAGCCAACGGCTGTCCGGGCATGCTGGGTGTTGTAGTTTTGCAACATCCGGAGGTCCGCAGGTTGAAGATCACTGTTGGGTGCAGAATCTTTTTTTTTTTCTAGATTTTGCATCTTTAAAATAGGGTGCGTCTTATATGCCGGTGCGTCCTATAGGGCGAAAAATACGGTACTTTGCAGCCTACGTTATTCAGATCAGCACATAAATGGTTGCCATAGGCAACACTGCCAGTTTAAAAAAAAAAAAGGGCACTAGGGACCGGCACCAGGCGAGAACTGTGACACTATTTGCTTTTGAACTCTATCCAGACATCAGACATTGTTGCGCCGCGGTATCAGAGTCATCGTAGATGTAGTTAAGAAACGACGACACTTGTTATTAAGCCCCAGGGGTAAGAAGACAAAACCAAATATTAATTTCTTCTCCGCAGTAAACATACCTCCGAGTAATTATATTTACCCAGTCCTCCTGTCGTCCTTCCTTCCCGGGTTGTCTGCTGTCGTGGCGAGAAAGTTAATAATAAGAAAAATCATCTGATAATGATGTAAACAGTTACATAATGTCAACACTTTAATATTGATGGCGAGCAGCGGTGGGAATCCATAAAATATCCCCCCCACCCCCATCCATGCAGTCGTACTGCCTCGTGGCATCAGTAATAGAATACGAAGTCTCACATTTTATCCCGGCACTTATTATAAAGCATTGTCAACATTATTGCCTTTACTGGAAACAAAATAAATAGAATTTTGAGAATTGGTTGCATAATTGTTGAGTATTCATAACTATGGTCTCATGGTAATAAATAGAAGTTGGTTTAAAGTTGTGATCCCTGACCTGCAGCTTTTTTTGTTTGCGCCCATATCATGTACACTCACCGTAACTAGTCGTACAGCGCCATTTGTTTTATTCCAGTACAGCCGCATCCAGTTTTATTAGTCAAAGTTGGTCATGTGATCACCAGTCTGACTCTACCAAAGGTACAATGCTTAATGTGTGTCTGAGAATGCCAGTCCAGGGTCAGCTGACTTTATGTGAACTACAAGATTAAATTATCATTTACCAGATCCCACCCCCCCTGCTCTATCTGTATACTGCTGCTGCTGCTATCGCTATAGGATCAATATATATGTAGTGGTTATATATCTCCCCTCCCAGCTTTATCTGTAAAATGCTGCTGTCTCTATGAGATAAGGACATAAAGCAGTTTTATACCTCCCCTCCAGCTCTATCTGTATACTGCTGCCGCTATATCTATAGGATCAATATATATATATATATATATATATATATATATATATGTGTGTTTGTTATACATCTCACCTCCAAGCTGTTTGTATAGTGCTGCTGTCTCTATGAGATAGGAACATAAAGAAGCTATATACCTCCCCTCCAGCTCTATCTGTATACTGCTGCTATCTCTATAAGATCTATATAGACTTTAATTGGACGGCCGAAACGTCGCATGACTTTGGGTGAATAAAACTCCATACCGTTTTTTCACTACATTGGTGTGCTGGTGAATTTACTTATTTCGTGGATTTCTACCTTATGACTCCCGACCAGAGTCTATACCGGCTTGCACCTGAGCACCTTTCAAGTTGTGCTCCTTTTTCCCCTGTACCCTACATATATATATATATATATATATATATATATATATATATATTGGTTATGCATCTCCCCTCCCAGCTCTATTTGTATAGTGCTGCTGTTTCTATGAGATAGGGACATAAAGAAGTTTGAGACCTCCCCTCTAGCTCTATCTGTATACTGCTGCTATGTCTATGGGATCAGGGTACATAGTAGTTATACACCTCCCCTTCCATCTCTATCTGTATACTGCTGCTATCTCTGTGTGATTAGGATACATAGTAGTTATACACCTCCCCTCCCATCTCAATTTGTATACCTCCCCTCCAGCTCTATCTGTATACTGCTGCTACTATCTCTATAGGATCAATATATATATATATATATATATATATATATATATATATATATATATACTGGTTATACATCTCCCCTCCAAGCTCTATTTGTATAGTGCTGCTGTCTCTATGAGATTGGGATATCTAGTAGTTATAGACCTCCCCTCTAGCTCTATCTGTATACTGCTGCTGCTATGTCTATGGGATCAGAACTTACTGGAGCTATAGTGCTGCCAGATGGGAAGGAGACTGACTGAGAATTTATGAGAACTATTTTTACTTCTGCCAGAGGAGAAGGTGACTGACTGGAGGGGGTGTGGAGGGGGATAGAAGAAACAAAAGTGTATTTTTTTTAGGTGAAAAAACATAAAGTAGTTTAATATAGTGGCTAATAACCTTTTCGCACTTGTTATGTAAACTTGACTTGGTGGAGAATTATTTAAGCAGTTTACATGTTAAACACTGAAATCAATGGTTGTCAATGTAATGTATGGACATTTTGGGTCACCAAGATATAATGGGGGTCCCGAATAGGTGATCCCCCTGTATTAACCTTGAATTTGTTTTTCCTGAAGTAGAGACGTGTTTTGCTGTTCGCAGTATCATGTTGCTTGTAATGTGTCGAGCGCCGTCTCAGAATATTTTTCTAATTCGTTTTTAAGCTACAAACACAATTTGGAGAAGGTTGCACTTTAATTACGGCAGATCGAGGCCTCTGATTGATTTTAATATTGCTGTGAAGCATTGGAGAGGACAGGAGATGTATTTCTTACGTTGTTTTACTGCAGTAATGCCCTTTTGTTCTGATTTGACTTTCATTATATTTTCACACCATTTAGAATTTTTTATTTCTGAGCTTTACAGGATATTTAAAACTTTGCAGTATCTGGTTTTGACCGAGCAAATTATCTTCATAGCGTACAGTAAATGGGGGGAATCAGTAATAATGTAAGAACGGGAAGGAAAATAAGGACAGTGAAAATATGGAGTAATATGGAGCTGACTTACATATTTACTATATCTTAATGTGTAAGTGTGGTGTTGCCCTCCTCTACCCTTTTCCGTCCTGTGTGGCGAACTCTATTTCAGTGCCCCCTGGGTCCACCTCCATTCTACAGACCCTAAATGTTTAACAGTGCCTTATGATATTTATTAATTTATCTTGTTAATGTGCCTTTAAATGTGGTTACTGAGCCTTTGTAACCAAGGAAGGTGACAGTGATCAGGTGACCTATGGGAGTCCTCCAAATAGCTCCCTTACATACGAGGGAGGAGCTAGCCTAGTGAGTCCTACCCTGTTTCCCCGAAAATACACCCTACCCCGAAAATAAGCCCTAGCTGGATTATTGGGGTGGGCTGCAATATAAGCCCTGCCCCGAAAATAAGACTTAGGCAATGCCCAGGCTGCAAATATTAAAAAACAAACTTTAACTTACCTTCGTCCTCCATTCCCCCCATTGCTAAGGAACCGGCCTCACTGTCCTCCGCTGCTCTTGCTGCTTCCTGGTGTTGGGACGTCTCAGTGCCTTCAGCCTATCACCGGCCGCAGCGATGTCCCGCCTCGGCCGATGATAGGCTGAGCGCATTGTCATGTAAGGAGTCGGCCTGCTTCTTACATGACAGTGGGCTCAGCCTATCATCGGCAGAGGCGGGACATCGCTGCGGCCGGTGATAGGCTTAAGGCACTGTGACATTCCCCTCCCCAGGAAGCAGCAAGAACAGTGGAGGGACCATGAGGCCGGTTCCTTAGCAACGGGGAATGGAGGACGAAGGTAAGTTAAAGTTTGTTTTTTAATATTTGCAGCCTAGGCACAGGAATACAAAGTACAGCGCAGCGGCTGATACCGTATTTATCGGGGTATACCACGCACCGGCCTATAACACACACCCTCATTTTACCAAGGATATTTGGGTAAAAAAAGGTTTTTACCCAAATATCCATGGTAAAATGAGGGTGCGTGTGTGCGCGTGTATACCCCGATATACCCCCAGGAAAGGCAGGGGGAGAGAGGCCGTCGCTGCCCGCTTCTCTCCCCTGCCTTTCCTGGGGTCTAGAGCGCTGCTGTCGGCCCTTCTCTCCCCCTGGCTATCGGTGCCGCTGCCCGTTCTGTCCCCCTGACTATCGGTGCCGGCGCCGATAGCCAGGGGGAGAGAAGCGGCGCCGACAGCCAGGGGGAGAGAAGGGGCAGCGGCACCCATTGCCGGCGCCGCTGCCCCGTTGCCTCCCCCCATCCCCGGTGGCATAATTACCTGAGTCGGGTCCGCGCTGCTGCAGGCCTCCGTCGTGCGTCCCCTGCGTCGTTGCTATGCACGGCGCGGCGCACTGACGTCATGCGCCGCGCCGTTCAGCGCATAGCAACGACGACAGGGACGCACGCTGGAGGCCTGCAGCAGCGCGGACCCGACTCAGGTAATTATGCCACTGGGGATGGGGGGAGGCAACGGGGCAGCGGCGCCGGCAATGGGTGCCGCTGCCCCTTCTCTCCCTCTGGCTGTCGGCGCCGCTTCTCTCCCCCTGGCTATCGGCGCCGGCACCGATAGTCAGGAGGACAAAACGGGCAGCGGCGCCGATAGCCAGGGGGTGAGAAGGGCCAACAGCAGCGCTCTAGACCCCAGGAAAGGCAGGGGGAGAGAAGCGGGCAGCTACGGCCTCTCCCCCCCTGCTTTCCTGGGGGTGTATCGGCGTATAACACGCACACAGACTTTAGGCTAAAAATTTTAGCCTAAAAAGTGCGTGTTATACGCCGATAAATACGGTAATTATTTGGCAGGGGGGGGGGGAGAGAAGCAGCGCTCGCGAGTGACATACGGTACAATTAGTCCCCCGATGTGGGGTGCAGCGCTGGGCTGATAAACTGGGAGGGGACGTTGGGGGGCAATGTATGTTGTTACGGTACATACAGTAAATAAATAAGCCCTACCCTGAAAATAGGGGAGAAGTCTAGTCAGTCATTGTCAAGTCTAAAGTCAGCGTGGGATTGCATTATTTAGTCCAAGTCCACTACAAGTCCCAGCGAGCTCTCAATTCTCCTAAAGTCACTGGTCATCTCCTTGGGCTTAACTGAGCTGTAAAGACTATAACACCTGTCTGCCTCAGTAAAGCTGCCGTTGTTCCATTACTGTGCATCGGAGTGATTATTTGCCCTGCACATGGCCCAGGAACCAGTGGTCATACCTCGGGTGGTGTAGAGGATAGCCACGCCCTGGCGTCACAAACAAAATGTATCCACATCATAAGGTACAGCACCCCGGCTCTCCTCCTAAATGGGGCCCACACATATCGATGGCCGACACCTCCCCTCCATGAATCCCTATGGAAGAGCTGGAACGCTTCCCTCGTGAACTTCCAGCTCTCACATAGAGATGCATGGAGGGGCGAGTCAGCCACAGCTTCATGGCATTCAGGAGGAGAACTGGGGTGCCGTACCAGAGATTGCGGGGGTCCCAGTGGTCATACCCCCCGTGAAATGACGCTTATCTCCTTTTCTTAGTATAGGGGATACATTTTTCTCTCCTGGAGTATTCCTTTAATATAACAAACAACAGTAACAGTTATACGATATGTAAAACACTGTACAGATGCACGGGGTAACAGTAATTCCTTTTTTTCCGTAAACCATAAGGGGCTACACTATCCATGTCTCATAAAGTATTGGGAGAATGCATGAGGTGGTCTGTTGGTAAAACCCTGCAGTCATCACATTGTTAACAGGAACTCTAGGGGCCCATAAACTGTTCTTGTACAGGGCCCCTCTATTGTTGGTGTCTATGTAAGTGTGGCACCCATGAGGATGATGAGTTCATGCTAGTTAGGAGTTGTAGTACTGGTGATTAGTGTTGCTCGCGAATATTCGCAATTCGAATATTGTTTGCGAATATTGCATATTCGCGAATTCGCGAATTTCGCGAATATAGCGCTATATATTCGTAATTACGAATATTCGTTTTTTTTTTTTTTGTTTTTTTTTCCCAGTACACATCACAGTGATCACCCCTCTCTGCTTCCAGCTTGTGTGGTGTAAAGAAGGCTCTAATACTACTGTGTGAGGCTGGGGCGCGAATTTTCGCATATGCAAATTTTCGCTTTTGTTGATTTTTGTTTATGCGAATTTTTCGCATATGTTAATTTTCGCACATGTTAATTTTCGCATTTGCGAAAATAAAGCGAGAATGTTGCGAATATTCGCGAATATATGACGAATATTCGTCCATATATTCGCGAATATTCGCAAATTCGAATATGGCCTATGCCGCTCAACACTACTGGTGATACATCACATGGCAGGGTGATGTAACTAAACCCATGGTCTCCTGTGAACCCAACAATCCTTTTGTCAAATGATCTGTTTCCATAGTGCAAAGTGCAGGGATGAGACTTCTGGACATTAGGATTATGGGAAATAACTTGAGCACTTTACTGAAACTTCTATGCAAATCCAATACAATGCAGACGGCTGTCACCGTCAGGTATCGATGGGTTAATGGGTGAGTACTATCATTCCTTACTATTCCTATATTTGTCCCCCCTCACACTGTACTGCATTTTAGTGTTGCTCGCGAAAATTCGCAATGCAAATTTTATTCGCGAATATCGCATATTCGCAAATTCGCGAATATTCGCGAATATAGCACTATATATTCGTAATTACGAATATTGGTATTTATTTTATTTTTTTTCACAGTACACATCACAGTGATCATCCCTTTCTGCTTCCAGCTTGTGTGGTGTAAAGAAGGTTCTAATACTACTGTGTGAGACTGGTGCGCGCATTTTCGCATATGCGAAAATAAATCGAGAATATCACGAATATGCGAATATTCGCAAATATATGACGAATATTCGTCCATATATTCGCGAATATTCGCAAATTCGAATATGGCCTATGCCGCTCAACACTACTGCATTTATGAAATAAAGAAGATTTGTTCTCCATGAATGGGTTAATGCTATCATCCCTTACTACCTGCTTTAATATGAGAATCACTGGCTATAAAATACAGTGGTCCCTCAAGTTACAATATTAATTAATTGGTTCCAGGACAACCATTGTATGTTGAAACCATTGTATGTTGAGACCATAACCTCTATGGAAACCTGGTAATTGGTTCTGGAGCCACCAAAATGTCATCCAAAAAATAGGAAAAGGTGAGGATTAAAGAAAAATCAGTAGATAACTAATATAGATAAAACAAGTCCTTACATATAAAAGTAAGAAAGATCTGCTGGGAGCTGTAAATCACTGTCTATGTCAGTGTTTCCCAACCAGGGTGCCTCCAGCTGTTGCAAAACTACAACTCCCAGCATGCCCGGACAGCCGTTGGCTGTCCGGGCATGCTGGGAGTTGTAGTTTAGCAACAGCTGGAGGCACCCTGGTTGGGAAACAATGGTTTATGTAGAGGACAGGAGCTTCTTCAGGGTCCTATACAGTATACAGAGTCCCAAATAGAGCCGCCCTTACTTGGTGTGCAAAGGGGCAGCTAACCCTGGCACAGGTAAAGAGTACAGAACATGTAATACCTCCCTGTACTGTAGGGGGCGCTACCAGACAGCCGGTCAGTGCATGCACTTAAGTAACTGATTGGTCAGTTCCTCCAGTTGTGACAGGTATCACAGATCTGGACTGTCCGTAGCATTGTATGTTGAGTCTGGTTTCAAGTTACAATGGTCCAGAAAAAAAAAATTGTATGTTGAAACTATTGTATGTTGAGGCCATTGTAACTTGAGGGATCACTCTACATTATGGGCCTGGTCTACTGAAGCCATTCTTGCACAACTTCTCCCTATTCTGGGGGGGGGGGGTAAAATTGGGGAACCCCCTTTTATGATATCCATATAATAGGCTATTAAAAGGACAAATTACAGAAAAAATGCCAAGGATTGTAAGGTGAGCCATCCCTAAAAGGACTATGAAAGGGACCCTTGTGCGATTCCAATGACTGGAGAAATGATGTTTCTGCTGCCAACGTAAGAAGGGATTTTCTTTGAGTTATACTGCAGTCCTGCCAAGATACTGGTAATGGCACGGTCGGTAAGTGGAATGATATAAAAAGGACTGGAAAGCTTCCTCGCAAGGATATATATCAGTGGCTTTAAGCAACCATGAAATGAAATGGAGAATTCGAACTGGGGAACAAATTTTAGCAGAGTTTAAGCTTGGATGTCCTGGGCCGCGTTGCCAAATCAATACTCAGGCACAACACCGTATCGCCAGTGGCTTTACGTATAACTGTACAGTATGGAATGACGACCTTCTTTATACAACCTATATACCATACCTTATGATATATATTCATTTATAGCTCCATCTACTATGATTACATTGTTGGAAATCATCGTGCAACTGCACCATTTTCTACTTCTAAAGGTTGATTTTCACTGCTACCTATACAAATCCTATAGATACGACACTGGGCTTAAAGAGGTACTATTCCCAAAGGATAGGGACTAAGATGTTGGATCGCAAGGGGTCCGGTCGATAGGACCCATCTCGATTTCCAGGCCAGCACCGTTCCTATGCCTGATGAAGCTGCGCATGCGCAGCGAAACGCGTTGCATCTAATAAACCCAACTTGATTTTATGCTGCACTCCTCCTGGTTCCAGCGCCGACATCTCCTACTACAAGGTCAAATTGATTATCTAAGGCCAGCACCGTGACATTCCGAACATGGAAGCTTGGAGCCACGCCCCCTCCATTCATGTCTATGAGAAGGGGCGCGACGGCTCCTCCTTCCATAGACATGAATGAAGGGGACGTGAGGACTGTGCTTGCCCGTTAGCCGGAACGGAGCAAAGTTTACTCTGTGCACCAGATGACTGGGGTGCTACGTTGGAGATTGCGGGGAGTCCCATCAGCGACCCCCCTCCATGATCAGGTATCTTATCCTTTGGATAAGGGATAAGATGTTTAGGGGCGGAGTACACCTTTAAAGCCAAACATTAGTTCAGCTGACAGCTATGTTTAAACCCCCCCCCCCCCCCCCCCCCAGCCCCATACATATGAAATATAAAAGAGCTAGAATAGGGTGACGCACAAAGCTTTTCGTTTCTTAAAATTAAAAAAAAAAATTAAAAATAACAGTTTTTTTTTTTTTTTGCTTAACCAATTCAGCAGGATATAACTGAAGCAGAAATCGTATTTGGCTGACATGTATGGTGACTATAGACAATGACAGGGAGCTAGGATGAGGGTAGTAGTCCCTGAAGTGGATGTCACACCTTTCCTCCACTCCTGATGGGTGTTGGAATCTCCTCTGTCAGGCTGGGTTCACAGTGCCGGCGGCACTAGGACTACGCAGAATACATTGCCATCCCCACAGACGGTAATGCATTTCTGGGTGGATCTTTTGAGAGATCTGCTCAGAAATGCATTGCCATCTATGGGGACGGCAATGCAGTCCATGCAGTCCTAGTGCCGCCGGCTCGATCTCCGAAATTCTGCCCAGAGATTCCGCAGAGTGAACCTAGCCTTAGGGTCCATGCACACTACAGAATCTCTTCCTGGATACATTTTGAGTGGGGATCCCAGCGCCATCTGAATTAGACAGCAGCTAGGACAGCATGGACATTGTCTGTACCCATAACCGCTCTGTGTTCCAACAAAAATAAACGTACATTTTTTGGGCGGGTGGATTTCAGCAGCAGAAAGCTAAAAATCCAGTGTGCGTGGTGCATCGGGATCCCATTGATAGCTGGTATGCTTGTGTATCTCCGGCTCTTCCATGCACAAGAAGAGCTGGAGCGCTGTTAGGAGCTTGCGGGTGGTCCCAGCACTTCCACGATCAGATACTTTCTCCCTATCCTTTGGATAAGGGATGATTCTTCCTTCATGGGAGCACTGCTTTAAACATAGGAGTACTTGAGCACAGTCAATGAAAACAGTGCACATCCAAATTCTGTTCGTGACGCCAGAAGAAAAAGTGTGTGGTGAGCACTGGAGACAATTATGGGCATTCAAAAAATACTCTAGCTAAAATGTACTTATCCTCTATCCACAGGATAGGGAATAAGTAGCTGATCGCGGGGGGTCTTACCTCTGGGGCCCTCTGTGATCTCCAGGATGGGACCCTGGTGCTCTCAGTGAGGAGTCGGTCGACGACACGCGCTCCATTCATTTCTATGGGGGTGCTGATGATGCCCAAGTGCTTAACTCAGGTCTTTTCAACGCTGCCATAAAAATGAATAGAGTGTGTGACGTCTGCAGCACGTGCTCCTAACTGAGCCCCAGCCCCAACGGTTGGACTCCCCACGATCAGATACTTATCCCCTATTATGTGGATAGGGGATACGTTTATTTTTGCCGGAGATCTCCTTTAAGTTAAGGGTAATAAGTTAAGTTGCATGAAAGTAACTGGTGGACTTTTGACGAGTGATGTTTGACCAGAATGTGAACTGGAGCCTTCTGTTGGATATTGATATATAGACCATGGGGGAGATTTATCAAAACCTGTTCAGAGGAAAAGTTGCTGAGTTGCCCATAGCAACCAATCAGATGGCTTCTTTCATTTTTAATAAGGTCTCTAAAAAATAAAAGTACCGATCTGATTGGTTGCTACGGGCAACTGGTCAAGTTTTCCTCTGCACAGGTTTTTATAAATCTCCCCCATGTCTTTTCTCCATTTTATTGTTTTTATCCATTGGTTGTCACTCAAGAGGAAAACTTCTGGGCTGGTGTTTTATTTGTGGTGGCCCAGTACGGGATGGTGTTTCCCCGTACCTTTCCAGTCCCCTGCAGTTGTTTCCCCCATGTAAATAGGTTGTTTATTATATTGTGTATTGTATCTTTAATAAATGTACCATGTGATTGTTACCCAGGAGGTATCAGTGACCAGTTGACCCCAAAGGTGACCTATGGGCTCCCTGCTAGTCTCCCCCATATAAACCCTGGGTGAAGCTTCTCTCTGTTGTTCCTGAGGTCCAGTGCAGTCAAGTCATCTTAGTGTGTGTGTCCGGAACATTGGAGGCCTTAAGTCAAGTCCTGCAGCCACAAGTCAAGTGCAAAGTAAGATAAAGTCACCGTCCTGTCAGTCAAGTCAAGTCTTCTGTCTATCCAACGTGGCCTGCACTACATTCTCCTGTTTACACAAGTCCCAGCAAACCTGCAAGGTCCCTGTGTCACTGGTCACCACCTTGGGATATTGGCTGTACTGCATAGAATGTGACATCTGTCTACCCTCCGTAAAGCTACCGTTGTCCGTAACTTGGCGTCGGTGTCTTCATTGCCCCTGTGCCCAGCCCAGGATCCATCGGTATACCATCGGGAGGTTAAGGCTAAACCCCACCCTGGTCTTACGGACACAAGGGGTTAAAGGGGTATTCCAGGAAAAAACTTTTTTTTTTATATCAACTGGCTCCAGAAAGTTAAACAGATTTGTAAATTACTTCTATTAAAATTTTTTAATCCTTTCAATAATTATCAGCTGCTGAAGTTGAGTTGTTGTTTTCTGTCTGGCAACAGTGCTCTCTGCTGACATCTCTGCTTGTCTCGGAAACTGCACAAAGTAGAAGAGGTTTGCTATGGGGATTTGCTTCTAAACTGGGCGGTTCCTGAGACACGTGTCATCAGAGAGCACTTAGACAGAAAAGAACAACTCAACTTCAGCAGCTCATAAGTACTGAAAGCATTAAGATTTTTTAATAGAAGTAATTTACAAATCTGTTTAACTTTCTGGAGCCAGTTCAAAGCTGACCGCCGCTTCTAAAGTGAAAATGAAACTATCCCGGCTAGTCAGTCGGGCTGTTGGGGACCGCCGCGGTGAAATTGCGGCATCCCGAACAGCTTACAGGACACCGGGAGGGCCCTTACCTACCTCCTCAGTGTCTGATCGACGAATGACTGCTCCGTGCCTGAGATCCAGGCAGGAGCAGTCAAGCGCCGATAACACTGATCACAGGCGTATTAATACACGCCAGCGATCAGCATGAGAGATCAGTGTGTGCAGTGTTATAGGTCCCTATGGGATAACAATGATCAGTGTCCCTATGGGACCTATAACACTGCAAAAAAAATGTAAAAAAAGGTGTAAATAAAGGTCATTTAACCCCTTCCCTAATAAAAGTTTGAATCACCCCCCTTTTCCCATAAAAAAAATAAAACAGTGTAAATAAAAAAAATAAAATAAACATATGTGGTATCGCCGCGTGCGTAAATGTCCGAACTATAAAAATATATCATTAATTAAACCGCACGGTCAATGACGTACGCGCAAAAAAATTCCAAAGTCAAAAAAAGGTTATTTTTGGTCACTTTTTATACCATTAATAAATTTATAAAAAGTGATCAAAAAGTCTGATCAAAACAAATATCATACCGATAAAAATTTCAGATCACGGCGCAAAAAATGAGTCCTCATACCGCCCCGTACAAGGAAAAATAAAAAAGTTATAGGGGTCAGAAGATGACATTTTGAAACGTATAAATTTTCCTGCATGTAGTTATGATTTTTTCCAGAAGTGCGACAAAATCAAACCTATATAAGTAGGGTATCATTTTAACCGTATGGACCTACAGAATGATTATAAGGTGTCATTTTTACCGAAATATGCACTGCGTAGAAACGGAAGCCCCCAAAAGTTACAAAATGGCGTTTTTTCTTCGATTTTGTCGCACAATGATTTTTTTTTGTTTCGCTGTGAATTTTTGGGTAAAATTACTAATGTCACTGCAAAGTAGAATTGGTGGTGGCACAAAAAATAAGCAATCATATGGATTTTTAGGTGGAAAATTGAAAGGGTTATGATTTTTAAAAGGTAAGGAGGAAAAAACGAAAGTGCAAAAACTGAAAAACCCTGAGTCCATAAGGGGTTAATACCACTAGGGCAACATCTGCCCTGCACCACACACCCCGCCATTACCACATATTCTTAGGGGAAAATATCATTTAAAACTTCAAACTGTTCTGTTCTTTTTCTAAACAGGATGTGAATTTCCCAGTGAAATATGACTGGTATATAGCAGTGGTTTTCGATCAGTCCATCAAATGTGACAATTTTCAAAGCTTTTATTTAGAGTGAAATTACGAAGCTTTGAGAGAAAAAAAAAATGAGGAGAAAGTGCATTTTAATTAAAACTGTGTCGGTATCAGAGGCGAGGCTTTAGATTAAGACATCTCCATTTAACAGGTTTTTTTCCATTTGCATCACAAATTGTTCCTATTTCCTGATAAGAATGCCATATAAACATGTCTTTAATTACTTTTATAATTAGGAAACTACTTAAGTGTTAATGGGATTCTGCCACAGTGTGTTTGTATCTGTTTGTGCTTCACGCTGGGCACTTTAGCTTATCCTTTCGATTTGCTGTGGGGTATGAATACTTTTGCAACATGTTTCAAAGGTACCTGTCATTTGCACAAACTTTTTATATTATGTAGATAATAACTTTACATGTATATTTGTAATATACATTGGTTACAAAATGTGTATATTTTTGGGTGAAAAAATTCTGGCTTGTCCCTGCAGCTATTGCCTGCATGTCTAAATTTAGAGACAAAATATAGGAAGTAATGGCAAGGCAAGCAGGGCTCTATACACTGAGGACAAGCAGGGCTCTGTACACTGAACACAAGCAGGGCTCTGTACACTGAGGACAAGCAGGGCTCTGTACACTGAACACAAGAAGGGCTCTGTACACTGAGGACAAGCAGGGCTCCGTACATTGAGGACAAGCAGGGCTCTGTACACTGAACACAAGCAGGGCTCTGTACACTGAGGACAAGCAGGGCTCTGTACACTGAACACAAGAAGGGCTCTGTACACTGAGGACAAGCAGGGCTCTGTACACTGAGGACAAGCAGGGCTCCGTACATTGAGGACAAGCAGGGCTCTGTACACTGAGGACAAGCGGGGCTCTGTACACTGAGGAAAAGCAGGACTCTGTACACTGAGGACAAGCGGGGCTCTGTACACTGAGGACAAGCGGGGCTCTGTACACTGAGGACAAGCAGGGCTCTGTACACTGAGGACAAGCAGGGCTCTGTACACTGAGGACAAGCAGGGCTCTGTACACTGAGGACAAGCAGGGCTTTGTACACTGAGGACTAGCAGGACTTTGTACATTGAGGACAAGTGGGGCTCTGTACACTGAGGACAAGCGGGGCTCTGTACACTGAGGACAAGCGGGGCTCTGTACACTGAGGACAAGCGGGGCTCTGTACACTGAGGACAAGCAGGGCTCTGTACACTGAGGACAAGCAGGGCTCTGTACACTGAGGACAAGCAGGGCTCTGTACACTGATGACAAGCAGGGTTCTGTACACTGATGACAAGCAGGGCTCTGTACACTGAGGACAAGCAGGACTCTTTACACTGAGGACAAGCAGGGTTCTGTACACTGATGACAAGCAGGGCTCTGTACACTGAGGACAAGCAGGACTCTTTACACTGAGGACAAGCAGGGCTCTGTACACTGATGACAAGCAGGACTCTGTATACTGAGGACAAGCAGGGCTCTGTTTTCTGAGGACAAGCAGGGCTCTGTACACTGAGGACAAGCACTGCTCTGTACACCGAGGACAAGTGGGGCTCTGTACACCCAGGACAAGCAGGGCTCTGTACACTGAGGACAAGCAGGGCTCTGTACACTGAGGACAAGCAGGGCTCTGTACACTGAGGACAAGCAGGACTCTTTACACTGAGGACAAGCAGGGCTCTGTACACTCATGACAAGCAGGACTTAGTATACTGAGGACAAGCAGGGCTCTGTACACTGAGGACAAGCAGGGCTCTGTACACCGAGGACAAGCGGGGCTCTGTACACTGAGTCCTAGCGCATGCCGGATTATTTAAATGTGCGGGATGTCTGCACATGTTTTCCATTCGGACATTACGCATATTTTAGGCCATGTGAACATGTCCTTACTGGTGCCCCATTATTGCAGGCTGCTAAGGTTGCCTGCAGTACTGGAACACTGATCGGACGGGACAGGGCAGGTAGGGACCCTACATCCGTCCTCTCAGCCATTTCCTCCCAATCAGCATCCCTGAGCAACCTGCAATGATATTGCCCACATTCAGATGCCATGATCAACTTTGATTGTGGCATCTAAAGGGTTAAAGGGGTTGTCCTCTGCTCCGCTCGCAGCGTCCAGAAGTTCATTACTCCGAACGCTGTGTGCGGGATTGCGTGTTTGAGGCCGCGGCAGCCCGCACATAGCGGAAGCCGCACACAGCGTTCGGAGTAATGATCTTCTGGACGCTGCGAGCGGAGCTCTGGAAGGAAGGGCAGAGGACAACCCCTTTAATGTTGGACATTGGCCTAAACGGTGATGTCCGGCATAAGCATGTTGGAAGTAATAGTCTTGCACTGGTTGGATAGCCACAGGTTGAGATTTCTGCAGCCCCAATGCGGTGTGTTGTCTACAGGTCGGGCAACACAAAACCGCAGGCGGTAATGTATTTCGTCTTGCATTTGCATTATGAACAGCTGTAGTTTATGATTATAGACATGGGATGTAAATATATGTCTCCGAATTGTGCATTTAAGCTGTTTAGTCCACAATGGGGCATTCTGCCTTTGTTTTAAGCGCTGAAATGATCTTTTGCACTGAAGCAAGTAACACAATTCACCGGGGGATGAGGCTGGCAGCTGCTCCCCACACCTGACATACTCTGGGAAATGTTTCCAGCTGAGGAAGTAAGGCTCATAGGTTTAAATAGGATTCTCACTTTACTCTGGCAGTGATGCAGGAAAAGCCGCTCATTACTGATGGCAGACAGAGCCGGATAGGAAGGTACATGATGCCACTAAGTCCCATGAAATCTTACACATTGCAGGAATGGAAATGACTGATAATGATGGCCCCTCCTCTGCTTATACAGGAGCCTATTTCATGCAAAATTATTTCCAGTGCCCCCCATCCTACCCACATCATAGTAGGGCTCTGCCGTTTCTGCCCACTAATATGAGGATAATTCAGCTTCATTCCCTCTTCCTAACTGTAGAGGTCACTGTCTGCAGGGAGTAGCATTTGTCTGATGATGTCAGGATAGGTACGGACAAATTACTTGTATAACAATCTATAGGTACTGAAGTTATTTAAAGGGGTACTCCACTGCCCCAGCGTCCGGAACATTAAGCTCCAAACGCTGGGACCGAGCTGCGGGGGTGACGGCCATCACGCCCCCTTCCATAGACTTGCATTGAGGGGGCGTGGTGTGACATCACAAGGGGCGTGGTCGGGACATCACAACCCCTGCAGCCCACACCCAGCATTCAGAGCTAAATGTTCCGGACGCTGGGGCAGTGGAGTACTTCTTAAGACTGCTGAGACACAATTAGCTCCTAGCAGGCTATAACTACCCCTCCCCCTTACTACAATAAATACTTAAATAATAACTGACACAACAACAATTTTACTTTTCCGTGGGTGGGGATCGGCCACAGCTTTATTTATAAAATTACTTATATAAATAACAATTTAACTGTAACAAAGACACCGATTGGCTTCTTACCAACCGAGAGGTGCTGCCACACCGTCCTGTGTGGAGGTCTACCCCGGGTTGACCCCGCTTTCACCGTCTTCTTACCGCCAAGCTGTGACTTACAATAAACAGAGATACAAAAAGGGAGGGAGGGAGGGCAAAACTCCGGGTCCTGGGCAGATTGAGGGGGGAAGGGATGCACCACAGCTATAAATACCCAGGGGAGGGCCTCTGAAAGCCCGGGAAACTATTAAACCCCTGATTGGTGCACTCCTTCCCCCCCCACCCATGGGACATACCACTGTAGCCATTTGCAAGTTTTACAGGCGGGGGAGGGGGCTAAAAACCTTGCCTGTATATTTCTTAACCTCTTACTGCTCACCAGTCATGGGGCAAGCTAGTTATGCACAGCTTGCCCCTCCAGACTGCTGAGACACAATTAGCTCCTAGCAGGCTATAACTACCCCTCCCCCTTACTACAATAAATACTTAAATAATAACTGACACAACAACAATTTAACTTTGCCGTGGGTGGGGATCGGCCACAGCTTTATTTATAAAATTACTTATATAAATAACAATTTAACTGTAACAAAGACACCGATTGGCTTCTTACCAACCCGAGAGGTGCTGCCACACCGTCCTGTGTGGAGGTCTACCCCGGGTTGACCCCGCTTTCACCGTCTTCTTACCGCCACGGAGGAGACCAGTTAGCCCTACACTGGGCTCCGACCCCCACCCAAGAGATAGTGGATAGCCAACACCTGGGGCCACCTCCAGCCCCCCGGCACACCCAACACATTTCCTCTCCAGGAAATCCGCTCAGCGCTTTTCCTCTCCAGGAAATCCGCTCAACACTTTTCCTCTCCAGGAAATCCGCTCAACACTTTTCCTCTCCAGGAAATCCGGGTACCTGCCACCAGGACCAATTTTATAATTTTTTTTTTTTTTTTTTTATAACCCGTGTGAACTCATCTCTCAGACTCGCCCATACACCGAAGGGTGCTGCAGCACTCGCACCACCTCGAAAGCCGCTCTCAAAACAAAAACACACCTGGGAAACATCAAACTGGGCGAATATAGCAACACAACATGCAGATCGCCCGCGGCCGTCGTGCAGCGCTACCCTCTCCGGAAACCCAGCCACCTCCGCCGGCCCCGAGACAAAAAGAGAGCAAATCCAGAACTCACAAAACAGTCATTCGAGGACCCTCATGGAGCACGAGCTGCGTGTCCCGGATCGCCTAAACAGTCTCGGACCGACGGGCCTTTATTAGTTTTATTTTTTATTTTATTTTTTAAACTTTTACCATGAAACGCACAAAATAGGCACCCAAAAACACAGACACCCAAGTCCCATGGAAGGAGACGAGGAGAAAGAAAAAGTGCCCCATCCACATAGCCCTGAAAAAAGCTAGCGCAAAAACTCAGATCAGAAAAACAATGCAAAAGCGACAACCAAAAACCTGCAGCCGCCACTAAGCGACCCAAAAACAGATAGGAAAAACCGGTCGCCGACAGCAAGGCCACCCACTCGCGGGCCCAGCCCCTATGTACACACCACCCGCAAAGAAAATCACCCCCTGCCATGTGCCGTGCAGCACAGCGGAAAAGCCACCCAACTTTTTATTTATTTATTTTTTTAGATTATTTATTATTTTTATTTTATTCTTATTTTTAGCTGATTCACATGAACAGGTGAAGATCCCACATCACATACTCAGAATGTTATTTGGATACACTGAGAACACTGCCCAAATCTCGAACCTCCTTGGAGAGGTGACACAGCAGATAACTTTCGTTATCACATCCTATTAAAACGAAACAGGAAATCAAACATTAGCCTCGTAAGGTCACTTCAAAGGGCATTCCAGGTACCGAAACCAATATTTATTTATTACTTTTTTTTTTTTTTTTATGTTTTTATCCCCTGTCCACAGACCCTTTAGAACCTCCGGGACCCTCCACGACTGTAGATAGACAACCCGGCCTCCACACCAACACCAACCACTCGCAAGTACCGTACCGTGAGTGCGACCAAGTCGCAGGAGCCACCAAAGCGGACCACAAATTACACCACTCTCCCCGATGACCCACGGGCCGGCCACACAAGCAACCCTCCGGAACTACAGCCAGAGAAAACAGGACAAAGCGTCAACACCCAATACCGACCCAGGGAGCATAGCCCTGAAAGAAATTGTAACTCCAAACAGCGAAGCACTAGATGCAACAGACAGAGCACAGGAAGAAAAACACGCCCCGTGATCACTCAAATCACACACTAGAAAAGAAGAAAAGCATCACAAAATTAGCGCGCAACCAAGCGCAGGGGACTTGCAACCCACACAGTAACGTTACAAGCCTAGAACATGAGCTGCCGAAGCAAGCACCCAAAGTCCCACAACCAACACCAAGGGAGAAGCACAAACAAAACCCCAAGCATGGCAGAAACCCACTGACTACCAAGACCCAGGGGTAAACCACCCCACAGCACCACTGGAAAACCAAACACCACACCAACAACCGACCAAACCAGCCACATCCGAGAACAAAGCGAGCTCCCCGTGCAGGGAACTGAAAGCAGGCCAGGCCACCGCAGGACCCTTGAAAAAACCCCAACCAACCGAAATGTCAGCCCAAAGCGTACCAGGGGCACATATGCGGGGGCCCAAATACCAGACACCCTCGGCGGCCAAAGACAACCTGCAGGAAAAAACTCCGCCCAGAACCATATTCCATGCGGAACTTACAGTAAACCAGCAAGGACCGGAACAGGGGCACCTAGCGAGCCCCGAGGAAACCAAAGCAGAGAAAACGCAATCACTCCCCGTCCACAGGAAAACTGCAGACCAACGCCAACGCGGCATGCGGAAGACTGCAACAAACCACACCCCAACAAGCGTAGAGCACAGGAGTATCCCCCTCCGGAAAACCACCACAAACAAAAGAAACCACGAGGAAAGACAAACTGAGACTCAAAGCGAAACCTACCCACCGCCACATCAGCTAAAGCACCCAGCACGACATACAGGAGTCCCATGCCTACCAAAGATCGGGAGCAAAACAGGAGAAAACATCAGACAATACACTAGGACAAACAGAGCAGCGGAGAGGGACTACAACTAGTGACGGAGAGAAACACCAAACAAAGGGGGAGAAAACCAAAAGAAACAAAACCGTAACTGGGTGCCACCGATTCAAAATAAGGAACAAGCCTCAGGAGCTAAATCCACAAAACCCGGTCATCCAGAGCGTAAGGCCAAAAGACCACTCACCTAAGCGTGCACCGCAGAAATTGATACCACACCAAAGCACCCCGTCAAGAAGAGACGTACCCAACTCACAACCAGAGACCAACATAGACATACACCTATATCCGAGACCCAAACCCAACAAACCCACAGGAACAAAAGGTGGAAACTACCAGAACAGCCATAATCACACTAACCGGGGAAGGAGAGGGAACCAACCCAGCTAGCCAGTTGAAGACAACTGGCCTGCCAAAGCACCAAGGGCAGGCACGAAAATAGAGCCCCTCCTGCCCCCCCGCAACAGCACACTCACTAAGTCCAGAAGATGGAGAAGGCACAAAAGCAGGAGGAACCACTTCACCACCGCAGGCGTTGAACAAGGCACGCTGGAGACCACCTGGTTGCGGGTACTCTGCCGCCGCCCGGAATGGCGCCGGGAAACCAGCAGCAGAGAACTCAGGAAGAGGGACAGCAGCGGAGAGGGTTTGGGGTGCAGTGGCTGCCTGAACCATGCGCTGTGATCCGAAGTTTACAGCGATACAATTGTCGTGTCAAACAGAGTTGCGATATAAATATATATATATATATATATATATATATATATATATTTTTTTTTTTTTTTTATTTATAATTTTTTTTTTTTTTTTTTTTTTTTTTTTTATAGGTATGAAAAGCGACCAAAATACGCTATATGGGACTGTAGAATTTATATATTTAATTTTTAATTCGCGCTTACACGCGGATCAAATGAGGATATATAACATGATAGTGCGGACATTGACGCACGTGGCAATACCACATGTGCCTGTGTATTGAAATCTACCCAGTTTGTACTTTTTTTTTTTTTTTTTTTTTTATTGTAATTTTTCTTTGATTTTTTTCTTCTTTTTTTTATTTAAATTTTTTGTATTTTATTTTTTTTTTTATTTATTTAATTATTTATTTTTTAAATTAATTAATTAAGTAAATTTTTTTTTTTTGCGCATACGCCATTGAAGGAATGCTGCAATCGAAGACATATTTAGATAGTACGGACACGTACGCACGCAGCGATACCATATACATGCTTGATGTAATACAGTTTTTATTTTATTTATTTATTTAATTATTATTAGTTATGTATTTATATTTTAATTCATGTTTTTATGAATGGGGGAAAAGGGGGGGGGGGAGGAGTGATCCAAACATTTATCATGGCAAGGGTTACATTTTTTTGATCGCCGCATCCAAAAAGGTAATGCCGGACATCTGCCCGATCGGCGATGTCCGGCATTAGCACGGGTCCTGGTTGCTAATAGCAACTGGGACCCGACGGCTATGATGCGCGCTCGCCTTGTGAGCGCGCATTATAGCTGGGAACACGCAAATGGACGTTAATAAACGTCCATTTGCGCAAGGCTACACAAAACAGCCGCAGCAACCCAGGGGCCGCCACCGCAGACGGAGGGGACAGCAACGGGGAAGGAGGCAAAGCGCGCACATAAGGAGCACGCCTGGCAAAGGGGCTCGGGCCAGGGGCAGAGAAGTGGATTGGAGGAACGGGCAAGGAAAAGGATTAAAGGTACGGGAAGAGGATTAAAGGAACGGGGCAGGGAAGAGGAGTAAAGGAACGGGCAGGACAGGCGGACGGGGGGGCGGGGGGGGGTGTCAAAGGAGAGCGGGACTGTGAGAGGGCGAGAGGTCCGCCAGCCTCCCGAACCTAACGCCAGGGTGCAACAGGAGGGGAGGCCAGCTAGCCACAAGCGAGCATGCCAACCCTCACCCTCCTGCTCCATCCGGGCCATAATATAAGGGGCAGATACATACCAACCGGCAGACAAAACTCCGGGTCCTGGGCAGATTGAGGGGGGAAGGGAGGCACCACAGCTATAAATACCCAGGGGAGGGCCTCTGAAAGCCCGGGAAACTATTAAACCCCTGATTGGTGCACTCCTTCCCCCCCCACCCATGGGACATACCACTGTAGCCATTTGCAAGTTTTACAGGCGGGGGAGGGGGCTAAAAACCTTGCCTGTATATTTCTTAACCTCTTACTGCTCACCAGTCAGGGGGCAAGCTAGTTATGCACAGCTTGCCCCTCCAAAATTGCAACCAGCATGATATAGAGCCACACATGCAGGTCTTAGACAGAGGAAAAGCTGAAGACTGCCCCCTATGTGTACATTGCACAGGTGTATTGACCCACTGAGTCTACACTGGGACTTTGTTTTCTAACCAGGAAGTGATATTGCTCAGAAAGGGTTAACCTACACACACACTCAACACTGTAGGGACCTTCTTGAAGGAGGGTGAATTTTAACATAGCCTCTCTTCAGGGAGGAAGTCAGAAGCAGTCCAGTTCACTGTTCACAGCAGTCAACTTTGAGTGCAAGAAAGAGAGGAGTTAGGAGAAGCTGCACAAGGGCCTCAAAGCTCAGAATTGGGAAACTCAGGCTTCAGGCCAGGCCCAGTGCATATCTCTTTGCAACTCCGGGTCTGTTCTGTCTCTTTGTGTCACCTCATGACACTTTGTATATGCATTTTGTAAATCAAATACAATAGATAACATTTCCCTCCATAGTGCTAGTTCCTTCTGACACCACCATTGTAAATCCTGAGGTTCACACATCTTAGGTTGGCTTTCAGGGATTTAAGTGTTGGTGCTGGGAGTGACAAGGGTCTGTGATCATGGCATATTCCTGAGAAATGTGCGCTTAGATATTCCTCACTTGAACAATATTTTCCTCTGGAGAGCTGTGGATTCCTGTCGGGTCATGCCTGAATATGATTCCTGGGTTGCCTGGATGTCATATACAGGTTAATAACAATGAAACTAGCATTAGAAATGCATATATACAGAAGTAGGAACAATGTATTTGCATAAGGGTCAGCTGCCCAGAATTTTATAGGTGGTGAGCTATGATAAGAATGCCTTGATTTACCTTTCAGAGACAGTGTATAGCCTCTGAAGGAGGCAGACAATCTCACATAATGCAGGTTCATAGTGTTTCTGTGTTCTGTCTTGGTCTGCCAAAGATGGAATTCCCCTAACAACAGGCAGTGGACAAAACTTTAAAGTAAAGTGAGACACAGATGGGCAAGGAGTCATTTTTGGTAAAAAAAAAAAAAAAGCAATCACATACGCTATTGCATAGAGAGAAGCTGTTTGAGACAACAGTGGCCATTTAATGATTTTGTGTTATGTCCAGTGAATCTGATGGGAAGCCCAAAACATACAGTATTATTATTGGGCAACACTGATTTCAACAAAAAAGGATTTATGAATCCAGTTAAAGCACAGATGTACCTTTATTCTTGGCACTAGCTGCATTGCTGGTGTAACAGGGTTTTGGGGGAGCTTTTTGGGAACTTGTCTGCAGCAGTGCCTCCACCTAATGGAGCATTCTGGGCATGGATGTAGGGTCTTAATGAGAACATCTTAGACTTAATGAAACTGACACAACCTAACTTGAACTAACTTTATGTTACATGAAAAAAGGAACAATCATGCATAACATAACACAGTATAGAATGGTACAAAACAGTCAGACAAAGCAATGTGGTTTTAGGTTTCCCTTACTGACCCACGAGCACATTGTGGCTGACCCGGTTCTTCGCCCTAACGAATGTTGGTGCACATAGAAGAGATGGGGCCCATGCAAAGTCCTGCTCCGCAGCATTACCTGGTTTAAGATGAACTATTAGAACAACCTCAAGGCCTTTATTCTGTATATGAATATAGGGTGCCCTGTTGTGGGACAGGGAAGAAGGGCTTAAGGCTTACCCTCAGGCCAATGGTAATAAGGTCAGTCCTTCTGCAGTTTCTCTTACTGCTCACACAGGCAGTAGTGGAATCAGTTCTGATCTTTCCAACTTACCAGCAGGTCTGTCTTTCAGGTGCTGCTGCACTCTTTAGGACTGGTCCCTGTAACCTCTTCCCTGCACATCCCCTCAGCTTGCTTTCCCTTACTAGACTGCTGAAAAACAGTGTAATCTCCCAAAATGGCTGCTATCACATGATTTACAAAAAACTCCATCTCCCAGTTTTAGTTTGGTCAGTTTATTTGTAGGTAATGCATGGTAATGTACCAGTAATAATCCCAGTGGGGTTACACTGGCAACCTCAAGAAAGTTTCTGAACAAGAGCTGATGAGTAAGGGGTGACCCCCAAAATGTGTCAAGCTACAAGTGTTTTTTAGACTTTAACCATGCTGTAACTATGCTTTTATTGGATCGAAATAAAGAAAAACTTTAAAAGACATCCTTATTGTTTTGCAAAAAAAAAGGAATAGGTAATGTTTTGCGATGGGCAATCTAGTCCAACACTGTAGGGAACATAATGAATAAAATGTTTTTCTTTTCTTCTTTTTTTTTTTATATCGATTTTGAGAGTAGTTCTCATATTCATGCAGGCAAGGATTTCTATTTCTTTATTTTTTTTTTTGTAAGGGCAGTTTTTGTGTTTACAACCCATTTAGACAAAGGACTGTACATTCTGCACAGCGTTATAGGATTCAATGACATATTATTTATTGCATTGTTACGAGAGATCAGCAGCCGAGGGAAGGCAAGGGAACTGCTTTTTCAGTGATTTTCGCTGGCATATATTTTTCACTGACAGTTACTGGCAAAGCAATAAGAGCCGGGCAGATCGTGTAACTTTGCCAGTTCTATTCATTCCAGCCTGAATAGCATTTTCATAAGTGCCATTGTGTTCTAAAACCTTGATGTGCGATGTGCGATGAGGATGCGGAGACATAACCTGCGCTTCTCTGGATTTGCGAACATTGCGTCGATAACATATGTTGTTTGTTTCTTGCTTGTTATTGAAATGACAATAAAAAAAAAATTCCATAGAGATGAGCGAGCCGAATCTGGCAAACCCGGATTCGATCCATACATTTGGATTTTTCCGGCTCGACGAACACTCGAGCACCTTACCGGTTCGGTTCGCACGAGCTGGTAAATAGTGCAAAAAATCAGAAAGCATGTTTTTTGGGCGGACGGAAGAAGCAGGGTGGGCAGGGGGCGGTGAGATTACGCCAGTGACATCAGATTTTCACATAATAACCCAGGTCTATCATGTGATTTGCTGCTTACTGTAGATGTAGAAAAAGGGGGGCTCTACCACACTAGTATGGAGGCGGGTGCTACTTACAGTAAAAGAAATTGAACTATATACACTACAAGAATAGGCTAACACTGAGGAAAGTGCACACCACTATAATAAATACAAATCTAACATTTTATTGCACATGTAATTATCCAAAATAACACATCTTTAACACATGACACTAATAACTAGTGTTGAGCGGCATAGGCCATATTCAAATTCGCGATATTTCGCGAATATATGGACGAATATTTGTCATATATTCGCTAAATTCGCATATGCGAAAATTTGCATATTCAAAAATTAGCATAAACGGAAATTCGCATATGTGAAAATTAGCACGCCAGTCCCACACAGTGGTATTTGAGCCTTCTTTACACCACACAAGCTGGAAGCAGAGAGGGATGATCACTGTGATCTGTACTGTGAAAAAAAAGAAAAAAAAGAATATTCGTCATTACGAATATATAGTGCTATATTCGCGAATATTCGCGAATTCGCGAATATGTGATATTTGCGAATAAAATTTGAATTGCGAATATTCACGAGCAACACTACTAATAACATAGGAGACATTTAAAATCATTAAAATCTGCTCACTAGGAGCATAGCACAACCCTGGAGAGGGGCCATGAACCCCCTCCCTCAGGAAATGACCCCCTCCTCAATGACACACTATGGGGGAGATTTGTCATTGCTTTTAGACCATTTTTTTGTCTATGTTTTGGCGTAGTTCAGGCGCAAGCAGCATATTTAGCGACTTTTATATGTCTTTTGATATAGACAGTTTCACTCTTTTTTCCTACCCGTAGAACTTTTTCTTTCTGACCATGCAGTGGTCACGTATTTATCATTTGCGACTTTTGTCAAAAGTCGCTATTTTGTGCGCAAAGGTACTTTTTTTTGGATGCAAAGCTACACCCCCTACCAGTAGGCGTGAGAATCACTTCTACCTTCTACAATTCAACCTTTAACCTCTTGTGGACGACAGCGTCCCAATCCCCTTCTATGACATGCGCTCAGTGTGTCATAGCTGGGTGGTCCTAGTTGGGTGGTCCTGGCGGCTATCTGCCACCAGGACCCATCTCTAATGCCAGACATCACTGATCATGATAATACCCGGCCTTAACCCCTTAGACACCACAATCAAATTGATTGTAGCGTCTTAAATTCAAGTAAAAATGTCCAGGCAGCTCTGTGAAAGTAAAAACACCAAAACTGCCAAATTCATGACCCGGGAAAGTGTCTACTTCCCTCCCTCACAAGCATCTAGAAAAAGTGTATGTGGTAGAGCTTTTCCCACCACAGCAGAGCTGCGCAAAACTCATCATCCTGCTGCCTTCTTGATAAATTAGATGCACGCTAGTCAAACCCACCACCCAAATAAACGTGGGAAAATAGCTCTACCGTAGACATTCTTTGATAAATCTGGGCCTATATACCTACTACCAGTATGGTGTAACAATATTTATGGACATTTATCAACTGGTTTAGTCAGGTTTTCTTTACTATAATTGTCGCAAAATTGTCTGCGACTACGTGATTTTTCGTGCAACATTTTGACTGGAAAGCGAGAAAAGCAAGTTTTCCAAAAATTAACTACGTAGTAATAATTTTAAAATGGACTACAGGTAGTCAGGTATTTATTAACTGCGACAGTCGCAACTGCGCAAAAAAAGTCTCAACAGGGTTAAAAATTTACCAAATTTACTCCAGCTCAAACATGGAGCAGAAAAAGCTACTACCAAAGTAAAAAAGGAAAAATTGCTTACGTGAAAGAAAATTATCAACAGGCTGAAACCAGTTGATAAATAAGTCACACATAAACAAAAAAAAAGTAAGGAAAAAATTACTAAAAAAAGATACATAAGAAAACATTGATAAATGTCCCTCATAATGAATAAATAGGTCCCTGTGCCTATATAATAAAAATGTCCACCATATAAATAGATAGTACCGCTCACACAAGACACAAGACATAAATAAATACATTCATTCTTCTACCAGGCCTGGTCACTTATAACTACTGATGAGCGGCAGGGGCCATATTTGAATTCGCAATATTTTGCGAATATATGGACGAATATTCGTCCTATGTTTGCGAAATTCGCATATTCGCTATGTTCATTCACTTTTTTCTCATTCGAAAATCGTAATGAAATTCGTATAGTGCGCAAACTGCGCAAACTGCTAAACTACCCGATCTAACACTAACTATCACTTTTTTTTACGCAATACACACCATTGTTGTGAAAAAGAAAAAAAAACAAATATTCATCATTACGAATACATAGCGCTATATTCTAAGTGCCGATATTTGCGGTAAAAATTAGCATTTCGGATATTTTCACTCAACACTACTTATAACTACTGATTCGGAATCAAACAACATATTTGAAGGAATCCATTAAATTCCCTAACAAAATTGGCGTCCCTGGGTGGGCTCGAAGATGAGTGAAGAAGTTGCATTACCGAACCTTCGGACCTCGAGGAGGAGCAGTGACACCTGGAACTACAGATTAATAAAACAGTGCTGTAGGGTGAGGCTTTATCTTGCCACCTCTATCTGTGCTTCCCGGGCTGATCCTGCTCCTTTGTCTGAGGGGGTAGGTATACATGCTTTCAATATAATGTTTTTTCTTCGAGTCGTCACGCCCCCTCCCATAAATTTGCATTGAGGGGGCGGGGCGTGATGTAATGAGGGGCGGGGCTATGATATTACACACTCCCAGCGCCGGCTCCAGCTCAAGAGTACCCCTTTAAGTTGAATAAAAAGATAGTGAAAAACAAACTAGGAAGTTATAGGCAGAAGCTTTCTGTGAAGTCCACATGTATGTATGTTATTGTGAAGTCTGTAATATTGTCTACTGTATATACAGCACATGTTATACATACTACATTTTTTTGTGAATATTATATTTCTATAGTAATGGAAAACATTAAATCGAGCTGCTTTTTTCTACCTCTTATGCAAAGTATGATACATGTTTAATGTCTCAAAATGGCGTCCAGGGACTGGCCAACGCCCAAACATTCCAAGAGGAGGGCTTGTCTTAAATGCAACTGTAATGTATTTTCATAGACCTTTCTGAGAGGGGAGGGGCTTGTATGTCACATACAGGCGAGGAATAGCAGAATATAATCTCTCAGTGAGGCTGCTTAAAAAGGCTATTGATAAGCTTCTGTGTCTCTAAGGGTGATCACAAATATATTTGTGTCACTACTGTTTTTGTTTGGTTGTAATTCTGGATCTCCAAAGATAAAATTCTTAAACAGTTGGATAGCTGTTGTTGGATTGTGTTGGGTTTTGGCTGCTATTTGGATTGTGTTGGGTTTTGGCTGCTATTTGGATTGTGTTGGGTTTTGGCTGCTATTTGGATTGTGTTGGGTTTTGGCTGCTATTTGGATTGTGTTGGGTTTTGGCTGCTATTTGGATTGTGTTGGGTTTTGGCTGCTATTTGGATTGTGTATGGTTTTGGCTGCTATTTGGATTGTGTTGGGTTTTGGCTGCTATTTGGATTGTGTTGGGTTTTGGCTGCTGTTACGCCGAGCGCTCCGGGTCCCTGCTCCTCCCCGGAGCGCTCACGGCGTCTCTCTCCCTGCAGCGCCCCGGTCAGACCCGCTGACCGGGAGCGCTGCACTGACTTTGCCGGCGGGGATGCGATTCGCATAGCGGGACGCGCCCGCTCGCGAATCGCATCCCAAGTCACTTACCCGTCCCGGTCCCCGGCTGTCATGTGCTGGCGCGCGCGGCTCCGCTCTCTAGGGCACGCGCGCGCCAGCTCTCTGAGACTTAAAGGGCCAGTGCAGCAATGATTGGTGCCTGGCCCAATTAGCTTAATTAGCTTCCACCTGCTCCCTGGCTATATCTACTCACTGCCCCTGCACTCCCTTGCCGGATCTTGTTGCCTTGTGCCAGTGAAAGCGTTTAGTGTTGTCCAAAGCCTGTGTTACCTGAACTCCTGCTATCCATCTTGACTACGAACCTTGCCGCCTGCCCCGACCTTCTGCTACGTCTGACCTTGCCTCTGCCTAGTCCTTCTGTCCCACGCCTTCTCAGCAGTCAGCGAGGTTGAGCCGTTGCTAGTGGATACGACCTGGTTGCTACTGCCGCAGCAAGACCATCCCGCTTTGCGGCGGGCTCTGGTGAACACCAGTAGCCTCTTAGAACCGGTCCACCAGCACGGTCCACGCCTATCCCTAGCTGACACAGTGGATCCACAACCTGTAAGCCGAATCGTGACAGTAGATCCGGCCATGGATCCCGCTGAGGTGCCGCTGCCAAGTCTCGCTGACCTTCCCACGGTGGTCGCTCAGCAATCGCAGCAGATTGCCCAACAAGGACAGCAGCTGTCGCAGTTGACCGCCATGTTACAGCAACTTCTGCCTCTGCTACAGCAGCAACCATCTCCTCCGCCAGCTCCTGCACCTCCTCCGCAGCGAGTGGCCGCTCCTAGCCTCCGCTTGTCCCTGCCGGACAAATTTGATGGGGACTCTAGACTCTGCCGTGGATTTTTGTCTCAATGTTCCCTGCATATGGAGATGTTGTCGGACTTGTTTCCTACAGAACGGTCTAAGGTGGCGTTCGTAGTGAGCCTTCTTTCAGGAAAGGCCTTGTCTTGGGCCACACCACTCTGGGACCGCAATGATCCTGCCACAGCCACAGTCCAGTCTTTCTTCGCTGAAGTCCGTAGTGTCTTCGAGGAACCAGCCCGAGCTTCTTCTGCTGAGACTGCCCTGCTGAACCTGGTCCAGGGTAATTCTTCAGTAGGCGAGTACGCCATCCAATTTCGTACTCTTGCTTCCGAATTATCTTGGAATAACGAGGCTCTCTGCGCGACCTTTAAAAAAGGCCTATCCAGTAACATCAAGGATGTGCTGGCCGCACGAGAGATTCCTGCCAACCTGCAAGAACTTATCCATTTGGCCACCCGCATTGACATGCGTTTTTCTGAGAGACATCAGGAGCTCCGCCAGGAAAAAGACTTAGATCTCTGGGCACCTCTCCCACAGTATCCTTTGCAATCTACGCCTGGGCCTCCCGCCGAGGAGGCCATGCAAGTGGATCGGTCTCGCCTGACCCAGGAAGAGAGGAATCGCCGTAGGGAAGAAAATCTTTGTCTGTACTGTGCCAGTACCGAGCATTTCTTGGTGGATTGCCCTATTCGTCCTCCACGTCTAGGAAACGCACGCACGCACCCAGCTCACGTGGGTGTGGCGTCTCTTGGTTCGAAGTCTTCTTCTCCACGTCTCACGGTGCCCGTGCGGATTTCTCCTTCTGCCAACTCCTCCCTCTCAGCCGTGGCTTGCTTGGACTCTGGTGCCTCTGGGAATTTTATTCTGGATTCTTTTGTGAATGAATTCTGCATCCCGGTGACCCGTCTCGTCAAGCCGCTCTACATTTCCGCGGTCATCGGAGTTAGATTGGATTGCACCGTGCGTTACCGCACTAAACCCTTCTTAATGTGCATTAGACCCCATCACGAATTGATTGAATTTTTTGTCCTTCCTAACTGCACCTCTGAGGTCCTCCTCGGTCTGCCATGGCTCCGGCTTCATTCTCCCACCCTTGACTGGACCACCGGGGAGATCAAGAACTGGGACTCTGCTTGCCATAAGAGATGCCTCTCCCCCCCTCCCAGTCCCGTCAGGCAAGCCTCAGTGCCTCCTCATGGCCCCCGTCCTGGTGACACACTGCCCCGTGCCAAGCTTCACCCTCTGCCCTCCCTCCCCATTCCCACTCCTGCTGTACTGCCTGCCTTTGAGGAAACCCTCCATTCACTCCCGGTGTCCTCGTCCCAGGTAAAGCAGTTGTCGGACAAAAAAAGGGGGAGACCTAAGGGGGGGGGGGGTACTGTTACGCCGAGCGCTCCGGGTCCCTGCTCCTCCCCGGAGCGCTCACGGCGTCTCTCTCCCTGCAGCGCCCCGGTCAGACCCGCTGACCGGGAGCGCTGCACTGACTTTGCCGGCGGGGATGCGATTCGCATAGCGGGATGCGCCCGCTCGCGAATCGCATCCCAAGTAACTTACCCGTCCCGGTCCCCGGCTGTCATGTGCTGGCGCGCACGGCTCCGCTCTCTAGGGCACGCGCGCCAGCTCTCTGAGACTTAAAAGGCCAGTGCAGCAATGATTGGTGCCTGGCCCAATTAGCTTAATTAGCTTCCACCTGCTCCCTGGCTATATGTACTCACTGCCCCTGCACTCCCTTGCCGGATCTTGTTGCCTTGTGCCAGTGAAAGCGTTTAGTGTTGTCCAAAGCCTGTGTTACCTGAACTCCTGCTATCCATCTTGACTACGAACCTTGCCGCCTGCCCCGACCTTCTGCTACGTCTGACCTTGCCTCTGCCTAGTCCTTCTGTCCCACACCTTCTCAGCAGTCAGCGAGGTTGAGCCGTTGCTAGTGGATACGACCTGGTTGCTACTTCTGCAGCAAGACCATCCCGCTTTGCGGCGGGCTCTGGTGAACACCAGTAGCCTCTTAGAACCGGTCCACCAGCACGGTCCACGCCTATCCCTCGCTGACACAGTGGATCCACAACCTGTAAGCCGAATCGTGACAGCTGCTATTTGAATTGTGTTGGGTTTTGGCTGCTATTTGGATTGTGTTGGGTTTTGGCTGCTATTTGGATTGTGTTGGGTTTTGGCTGCTATTTGGATTGTGTTGGGTTCTGGCTGCTATTTGGATTGTGTTGGGTTTTGGCTGCTATTTGGATTGTGTTGGGTTTTGGCTGCTATTTGGATTGTGTTGGGTTTTGGCTGCTATTTGGATTGTGTTGGGTTTTGGCTGCTATTTGGATTGTGTTGGGTTTGGGCTGCTATTTGGATTGTGTTGGGTTTTGGCTGCTATTTTGGATGCATTTTTTCTCTCCCCTGTTCTTTTCAGAGTTCTAATGTTAGAGCGGCATTCATAGTTTGTTTTCTTTTGTTTTTCTTGTGTTCTTTCAATATGTAGTTTATCTCTTATAAAATATTACGTTACCTTTTTATTTTGCACAATTTTGGCTTGAATAATCGTAAGGCTTCGTAGAACAAACTGTCCTGTACTGTCCTGTGTGTCTGGGGTGCAGGTTTGAGACATTGTTGTCTTTGCGAAAAAGATTGATATAATTCCAGAATTGTATCTTGGTTTGTGGGAGGGGGAGTCACCCTGTAGATTCCATTCACTGACTTGTAGCAGCTTGGTGGTTACCCTCTCCTTTATCTGGGCTTTTTCCCATTCCAGCACACCCCTCCCTGTTCTACACAGGAAAAAAAAAAACTGACCTTGAAATAAAGCAAATTTCTCCCTAGTGGAAAATGTCTGGATTCAGAGGAGGGAGGGAGATGATTTTAGACTAACTCTGTATATATATATATAAAATAAAAAAAATAAAAAAGAATGACTGTATAAAGCTAATGCTACAGAAGACAGCATGGTTCTCACATGATTCTCTATGGGATATGCAGTTAAGTTACTCTACATTACACCAAGTAGTCAAAATGGAACCACTCCTACCTTATTGCCCAGGGCAAAAAGTAGAGTCGGCTGCACTAATGGGCCTACAGACTTGGCTTGGGATAAAACCGCTATCAGACTTATCTGGAAGGCTTTTCTCCCCTCTTCAGGCGAACCAATCAAAGATGCAGAGAGTTGGAGCACTCATGGAGGTGCTGTTAATGCCAGAGGAGGTGGGAATTGTCAAAATTAGGGCCCATATCAAGGCCGGTACTCTAGAAGCCAAAGGTAATTAGATGGCTGACACCACTACAAAGGCAGTTGCCGCACTGCCATGGAAAGGGAAGGACAAGCCAGTCCTAGTGATATCTGCCAAAGACACGGAGGTAACTCTTTCACAACAGGCAGATGTTGCTGTAAAGGATTCTTGGAAGAAATTAAGGGGCAGAGGAGGAAAGATGCCATATGGGGGACTTCTGCAAAAGTCTGCCTGCCTAGAGCTCTGTTCCCAATGATGGCCCAAATAATACATGGTAAAACACATTTTCCCAAAAGGCCATGCTGCAAGTCATAGACAAATCTTGGATAGCCCCTGGTATCTCCACCTCCATAGTAGCTTTTCTTTGAGCCTGTATGACCTGTGCGCTACACAATCCAGGAAGGACTGTACCAGTCCCCTGAAAGAATACCCAAAGCCACTATGTCTGCTTTAGAGAGTCCAGGTAGATTATATAAGCTTGATCCCTTGTTCAGGCTATGTGTATGTCTTGGTGTGTGTTGATCTATTTCCAGGCTGACCTGAGGCCTACCCCAATGGGGAGGATGTATTACAGCTACAACACTAGTATGGGAATCTGACCTCTTATGTGCAGGCCTTGTACAGCGATCACGCCCCCTTCCATAGACTTGCATTCAGGGGGTGTGGTGTGACATCATGAGGGGGCAGGACTATGGCATCACGAGCTCTCGGTGCTGGCACCAGCATTCAGAACATTTTGTTTCAAACGCTGAGCAGCGGAGTACCCCTTTAACCTATGTTGCTCATATATGCGAAGATTACCAAAATATGACTTCTATGGAATAAAGAACTGAGACTAAAATAATCAAAAATGAGAAAAAAGAAGACACGAAAATTGGGGAACCTCGCAGAAGAAAAGAAGTGATGATTGATTAGGGAAAGTCCAGCAGGGGTGGTTTAGAACCCTGAAGTACCTAGGATCCATCATGTCTTCATGTTTTCTACATTTTGAATGGGGGATTGTGAGGGAAGTCAGCTTGTTATATGTCTGTATATTACTCTTTTTATATTTTATACTCCATCTTGTATATAATCAGCCATGTTGTCTATAATCCGCCATCTTGTCTGTATTCTAGAGATGAGCAAAGTTACAGTGATTGGATTCGTCACGAACCTCGCGGCTCGGCGGCTGCTGACTTTATCCTGCATAAATGAGTTCAGCTTTCAGGTGGCTGGAAAAGGTGGATACAGTCCTAGGAAGGAGTCTCAAGCCCACCGGAGCACCTGAAAGCTGAACTAATTTATGCAGGATAAAGTCAGCAACCGCCGAGCCGAGAAGTTCGTGACATATCGAATTACTACTGTATTCTTTCATTATGACCTGATCATGATCTTCACTAACAATTCTGGCCAGGAAGCCTGTGATTCAAGGTTACGATTGCTGATCTTGCAAGAAGCTTCAAGGCTGTTTTAAGGGATACACACATACATCTCCTTCCTGCTTATGAGATAGGATTACAGATGCTTGTAATTGTGTATAATTTGGCAGTGTGCCATCCTTTCTTGTATGAGAATCTGATTTCTGTAGTAAAAACATCAGAAGAGTCTGTAAACAGCTTTGGAGACTGTGTCATTCATTCTTCTACCAGGCCCATAACTACCGATTCGGCATCAAACAACATATTTGAAGGAATCCATTGAATTCCCCAACATTCCTCAACCAGCTACGTAGCCAGTGAAATGATCTGTATCTAGCCTGTAGTTCTGGTGCATTTCATATTGTTCTGCAAACATTGTCAGTACTCATTGTGCTGTCATCTCTATGTTACATTCTTATACTGGTCATATTTCATTTGACACAGTCACCATTGGAGAAATAAATTATTTACTCTAATTAATGTAAACAAAAATAACATTTATTATTAGGCTCATAGACAAATATGACAGACAGAACAAACTAGTAAATCTTATGTAAATAACAGTCCTTGCTTAAGTATTACAATAATGACATTAGGAAGTGTAGGCATGTTCTTAGAACCATCTCACCAACTGAGGGTTGTGTGGGCTGGATCCATCATGGAAAGTTCATCTAAGATGGCTTCCTCCTTCATCAGACTGGATTGGCTCCGCCTCCTTCCTCCTTAGCTTGGCTTCATCCATCAGTCTTGCGTCCTTCGTCCTTGGTTCTTCATGAATGAATGAGGCTCTATGACTGATGCTGCCCCCTGGTGTTGCAGTCTTCTTATTTACCATACTTATGGGTGTGTTCTTTACATATGTGGGCGTGGTTATACTAAGTCTTATATCCATAAATATACTTATCTCTATATATCTCCTCCCAGTGGGTTGGTTTGAGTGTATATTTAACTAATGGGTGTATACATTATGTAATCCATAACTTGTAACCCGATTGGTCATTACTACCCTTACCAATATGGTAGGTCTTTAAGTCTCAACCTGACCATGTGACTATTCTTAGAATAGTATAGTGTGTTATGCATACCTCAGCAATTCTATCTAAAGGTTCAGCTGTCTATAGCTTAACTGTCTTAAAGGTCATGGCATCCATTTTAGGTTTGAATTTTGTCAGTCATCTTGTATACCCTAGATTTACCTCGCATGAGTTATAATTGTATATTAAATATTTTTACACTCTACCAGTCAAAAAGTGTGTTGAAGTTACATGTATGTAGCCTGTAGTGTTAATACAGGTCTGAATGGAGGGACTAATAGACATGAATGGAGGGGGTGGGGTGTGATATCACAAACACGGAAGCCTTAGGCTTCTGTGTTCAGAATGCCGCGGTGAGGGCCCGGAGATCGTGGGGGTTCCCTTGCATAGGGGATAACATGTCTAGGGGCAGAGTACCCCTTTAAGCATCCATGTGATAGGCATAAGGCTATCCTTAATATAAGATAGGGCCAGGGGCTATTGATAGGATTCAGATTATTGGACAAACTAGACAAGCCAAATGGTTCTTATCTACCGACATATTCTATGATCCCAGAACTCTGTGGGGGAGATTTATCAAAACCTGTGCAGAGGAAAAGTTGCCCAGTTGCCCATAGCAACCAATCAGATCGCTGCTTTCATTTCTGAAAAGGCCTCTGAAAAATGAAAGAAGCGATCTGATTGGTTGCTAAGGGCAACTGTGCAACTTTTCCTCTTGCCAGGTTTTGATAAATCTCCCCCACTGTGTATGAATCTGAATTTCTTTATTTTTCTACTTTGCTCATTGAGATTACTTTCCAGGACGGTGTTTTTTCTCAGGCCGCGGCGTCTCCTGGTAATTTCAGCGCTGCTGTTTACAGTCATGCTCCTCTTCAATCGACGACATTGAAGTTAAAAAAAATAAAATAAAATAAAAACTATTTTCTTATTTAAAGAAAAAAAAAAAAAGATCTGAAGCCGACAGGCAATCCTCTCGTCATCATTCTTAGGATGGAGTCATTCCTGCAACTCATCGATTCCTATCAAAACGCCATCACCAAGATGGATCTGATATTAAATGTACTGATCATTTACCCAACTGCACCTGTTTTCTGAACAAGCTCTGAGATGGATCGCAGGACTCTTAGAGCCACTTAGCTAAATGTTAACGCTTCACCCGACAGTTAATCCATTTTTCCGCCGCAGCCGGTTCACAGCTATGTAAAGTGTATACAGGGAGGACGTACGGAATACTCCAGGGGACTGCTCCTGTGATGGGGTAGGGGGACGTGTTATAAGTGTAACACAAGGCATGATAATATGGCTAAGATTGTTTTTTAAGTGGAATTACACATGCAAAACATAGTAGTTTTCTCAAAGGGGTACTCCGGCCAAAGGGGTACTCCAAAGGATAGGGGATAAGATGACTGATCGGGGGAGGGGGGGTGCTGGGACCCCCCCACGATCTCCGTGCAACACCCGCATTCTGTGCCAGGCTGCTGCTCCAGTCTCGGAAGCTGATAGGGACAAGATGTCTATGGCCAGAATACCCCTTTAAGATTTTGAGGGTATTCAAACAGTATGCTGAGCTTCCCGGCCAGTCAGCACCCTGCTCTATACTGACAAGGGGCAATAACCCCAAAACAGCTGTCTACAGATAGTCCTCTTCCTTTTGGCAGATAATCTCCAGTCATGTTTCAAGGCTCTTTTTAATTTGGCGATTTCATGTTTTTGCTTCCTCCTTACCATCTAAGAGACATAACTCTTAGATTTTTCAATCCACAGACCCATAGGAGGGCTTGTTTTTTTACGCGACCAATTGTACTTTGTAATGAAAGCTTTCAATTTACCACAAAATCTAAGGTGAATGTTTACAGCACCTAGGAGAAAGTATAAAGGGGGTCCAACTCAGGACTAGCATGGTGTACTTAAAGGGGTTATCCAGGAAAAAACTTTTTTTTCATATATCAACTGGCTCGAGAAAGTTAAACAGATTTGTAAATTACTTCTATTAAAGGGGTACTCCGGTGAAAACCTTTTTTCTTTTAAATCAACTGGTGGCAGAAAGTTAAACATATTTGTAAATGACTTCTATTAAAAAATCTTAATCCTTCCTGTACTTATTAGCTGCTGAAAACTATAGAGGAAATTCTTTTCTTTTTGGAATGCTCTCTTGATGACATCACAAGCACAGTTCTCTCTGCTGACATTATTATAATAATAATAACACTTTATTTATTGCTGTCCTTAGTGGGATTTGAACCCAAGTCCCCAGCACTGCAAGGCAGCAGTGCTAACCACTGAGCCACCATGCTGCCCATAGCATACATCTGCTATGCATGGTTGCTAAAATGGACAGAGATGTCAGCAGAGAGCACTGTGCTCGTGATGTCATCAGTGTTCCAAAAAGAAAGGAATTTCCTCTGTAGCATTCAGCAGCTAATAAGTTCTGGAAGAAGTAATTTACAAATATGTCTAACTTTCTGCCACCAGTTGATTTAAAAGAAAAAAGGTTTTCACCGGAGTAACCCTTTAAAAAGGAAGGAGGATTTGTTGCACGCCAACACTCCGAAATCTGAGACAAATTCTAGATTGTGGCTCCCATGGGCGTCCTTCACCCATACTCCAGAATACCTTACTATATGTCTTTCGGATGATACACAACCATGACTACATCTTATTTCCTATATTAGTTGGGCTCTTTTCTTTAGGTCTCACCTAATTTCTCGTTTTAGTCTCTATGGCACTATTCACACCTCGCAGTATCCGTGGCTTCAGTTGAGGTCGTCCACACCAGTATGGCTTGTGATTTTGGCTATTTGGCTATTTTATGGCTATTTATTTTGCTCTCACAGGATATTCTTCTACTCATGCATTGTGCGCCCTTGTTGTTTTAGAGGTTATTATTTCTTTATACATTCCTCCCGTACCAACATCGTATTAGTATATGCCTAGAAGGAATGTTTGATTTCTTTATCCCTCTTTCGTTATTGTTGTTCATTTTTATCCGTTCCCTTCCCTTTATTTTTTCCTTCCTTTACCCCTTATAACATTAAAATAAAAACTTTTAAATATGAAAAAAAATAAAAAAAATAAGTTTTCCCCTGGAATACCCCTTTAAAGGAAATCTCTCATCAGTATCACCCACAGTAACCTGTCATACAGGCTTGTAGTGCAGGTGATATTGTACTTACCTCATTCCGAACCGTCACTCCGTTCCTCCGTAATTCATCTTTTTCGGTATATGCAGCCAACGGCGGTCCGGGCATGCTGGGAGTTGTAGTTTTGCAATATCTGGAGGATCTCAGTTTGAAGATCTCTGTCATAGACCAACGTGATCTCTTCTCAGTTATTTTGTGCTAGGGCTGGCACTGTCCTCCCTGTTTCATCTTAAAGGGGTACTCCATTGGAAAACATTTTATTTTATTTTTTTTTAAATCAACCGGTGCGGGAAAGTTAAGCAGATTTGTAAATTACCGTATTTTTCGCCCTATAGGACGCACCGGCGTATAAGACGCACCCAATTTATAGGTGCAAAATCAAAAAAAATTAAGGTTTTGAACCCAATAGTGGTCTTCAACCTGTGGACCTCCAGATGTTGCAAAACTACAACTCCCAGCATGCCCGGACAGCCGTTGGCTGCCCGGGCATGCTGGGAGTTGTAGTTTTGCAACAACTGGAGGTCCGCAGATTGAAGACCACTGCATAGGAGGAAATACTCACGTGTCCCCGCCGCTCCGGAGCCGTCACCGCTGCCCTGGATGTCGCTCCATCGCTGTCGCCACATCAGCGACGCTCCGGAACATCTCTGCTGCCGGCCGGGTATCCTCGCCCTCCATCGCCGTCATCACGTCGTTACGCACGCCGACGCACGTACGCGACGACGTGATGATGAGGAAGGAGAGCGCCGGCCATACAGGGGATCCCTGAACGGAGGAGACACAGAGGAGGCAGGTAAGGTCCCTCCCGGTGTCCTATAAGCACTAACCCGGCTATTCAGTCGGGCTGTTCGGGACCGTCGCGGTGAAATCGCGGCGGTCCTGAACAGCCCAACTGAACCGCTGGATTAGTGTCACTTTCCTTTCAGACGCGGCGGTCAGCTCTGATCGCCGCGTCTGAAGGGTTAATACAGGGCATCACCGCGATCGGTGATGTCCTGTATTAGCCGCGGGTCCCAGCCGTTGATGGCCGCAGGGACCGCCGCGATAGGGGTGTATTCGCCGTATAAGACGCACCAACTTTTCCCCCCCAGTTTTGGGGAAGAAAAAGTGCGTCTTATACGGCGAAAAATACGGTACTTCTTTTAGGGTGCATTCACACCATGATTTTGCAATACAGTTCCCGTATCAGGTTTTTGATGAAAAACTGATTCTTCAAAACCGGACTAAACTGTATCAAAACGTGTGAACAAATTTTAACCCGTATATGGTTAAAAACCGTATACAGCTTGAAAAATGATGTCCGGTTGCATCCATTTTTTAAGAAAAAAACAGATATGTTTTTAACTATTCACTCCATTATGAATAAAGTTTCACTTGTTTGATTGAAATTCAAAGAAAAAAAAACTGTGCAAAGTAAAAAACCGTATGGTGCAAACCGGATGGAACCGTACACACATACGGTTCTGTACGGTTCCCATTGACTCCCATGTTAAAAAAAAAACGTATACGGTTTAATACAGTTTTTCACCCGGACCAAAAACCGCGGTAGGCTACGGTTTTGGGTACGGGGAAAAAAAAGGACAGAACCGTACAAGACACAAAACGGATGCAAACGGATGCATCGTTTTTCATACGGTTTTCAATGGAAAGTCAATGCGTACGGTTTTCAATACGGTTCCGTACGGTTTTCACATTGAAAACGTATACGGGAACTTTATTGCAAAAACGTGGAGTGAATGCACCCTTAAAAAACCTTAATCCTTCCAGTACTTATCAGCTGCTGTTATGATGTACAGGAAGTTCTTTTCTTTTTGAGTTTCCTTTCTGCCTGACCGCAGTGCTCTCTGCTGACACCTCTGTCTATTTTAGGAACTGTCCAGTGTAGGATAGGTTTGCTATGGGGATTTGCTCCTACTCTGGACCGTTCCTAAAATGGACAGAGGTGTCAGCAGAGAGCACTGTGGTCAGGCAGAAAGGAAACTCAAAAAGAAAAGAACTTCCTGTGGATCATAACAGCAGCTGATAAGTACCGGAAGGATTAAGATTTTTTAATAGACGTAATTTACACATCTTTTTAACTTTCCTGCACCAGTTAATTTAAAGAAGAAAAAAAGTTTTCCAGTGGAGTACCCCTTTAATGCCAACTTTTCGTTTGCCCGTCTAGTTTAACCAATGAATCCGCTTCCTATGACATCAGCGCGGACTGATGTCATGGAGAGAGTCGCAGACATCCATTACAAATTGGAGCATGTTGCTTGTCTGGTTCCTCTCTAATATATAAAAGGAATACATATAAATCTTACATCTTTTCCCCCTGAAGGATTTGCTTTCAGCTATGGATCAAGGCTTCTATACGCCAAGTGTTTTGTACTTAGCGCCGTCCGAGGGGAGATGGCGTCATCGTCCTTCCTTTTATTTCGTGCAGAATCGCTTTAAGCCAACGTCAGACATAAAAGCAGCGATGTCTGCTCATATTTCACTCGACATCCAACCTGACGGCCCCGGTGCTCACACCAAATGCATTTTCTTATGTTCAAAATTTCATGACCTTATGAGAAAAAAAAAAAAAAAACTTCACAAAATTGGTGTAAAAAGAGATTGTGTCCAGAGCTCGGTGGGGGAGGAAAATAATCACCGCCATATAATGCTGAGAGATAAACAGAAGAATACATTACCCGAATGTAAGAGATGTCTGTGCGGAACAACGGAAGGAACACTTTACATTGGGTCACAAGGATCCAGGATTTCTTTTCAATAGAATTTTTATTGAATTTTGACAGATGAAAGAAGAACATGTTAGATAAACAGTTATGCAATACATTGTGGACGTAAATAACAAATAGAAGAAGGAAGAACAAGTTAAATATATAATGCAAGTAAATCCTGAGTCGCTATTTGAGACGTTGCAAGGAGGGATCCTGGATGTCATAATTGATGGCGGAAATTGCAATGAACTTTGTAAGAAATCTTACATCAATCTATCTCATATCTATCTATCTCATATCTATCTATCTCATATCTATCTATCTATCTCATATCTATCTCATATCTATCTATCTCATATCTATCTCATATCTATCTATCTCATATCTATCTATCTCATATCTATCTCGTATCTATCTATATTATCTATCTATCTATCTATCTCATATCTATCTATCTCATATCTATCTATCTTTCTATTTATCTATCTATCTACAAGAAAAGGAATTACAGTAGCACATTGCTAGCACATAGCTATATGTGAACTATGACATGTTTAACCCCTTAAGGACTCAGGATTTTTCAGTTTTTGCACTTTCGTTTTTTCCTCCTTACCTTTTAAAAATCATAGCCCTTTCAATTTTCCACCTAAAAATCCATATTATGGCTTATTTTTTGCGTCGCCAATTCTACTTTGCAGTGACATTAGTCATTTTACCCAAAAATGCACGGAGAAACGGAAAAAAAAATCATTGTGCAACAAAATCGAAGAAAAAATACCATTTTGTAACTTTTGGGGGCTTCCGATTCTACGCAGTGCATATTTCGGTAAAAATTACACCTTATCATTATTCTGTAGGTCCATACGGTTAAAATGATCCCCTACTTATATAGGTTTGATTTTGTCGCACTTCTGGAAAAAATCATAACTACATGCAGGAAAATGTATACGTTTAAAAATGTCATCTTCTGACCCCTATACCTTTTTATTTTTCCATGTACAGGGCGGTATGAGGACTCATTTTTTGCGCCGTGATCTGAAGTTTTTATCGGTATGATTTTTGTTTTGATCGGACTTTTTGATCACTTTTTATTCATTTTTTAATGGTATAAAAAGTGATCAAAAATGCGCTTTTTTTGACTTAGGAATTTTTTTGCGCATACGCCATTGATATATTTTTATAGTTCGGAAATTTACGCACGCGGCGATACCACCTGCGTTTATTATTATTTTTTTTTTACACTGTTTTATTTTTTTTTATGGAAAAGGGGGGTGATTCAAACTTTTAATAGGGAAGGGGTTAAATGACCTTTATTAACACTTTTTTTTTACATTTTGTTTGCAGTGTTATAGGTCCCATAGGGACCTATAACACTGCACACACTGATCTCCTATGCTGATCACTGGCGTGTATTAACACGCCTGTGATCAGTGTTATCGGCGCTTGACTGCTCCTGCCTGGATCTCAGGCACGGAGCAGTCATTCGCCGATCGGACACCGAGGAGGCAGGTAAGAGCCCTCCCGGTGTCCGGTCAGCTGTTCGGGACGCCGCGATTTTACTGCGGCGGTCCTGAACAGCCTGACTGAGCAGCCGGGTCACTTTCACTTTCACTTTAGATCGCGATCGGCGATGTGTGGTATTAGCCGCGGGTCCCGGCCGTTGATGAGCGCCGGTACCGACGCGATATGATGGGGGATCGCGGCGCGATCCCGCTTCATATCGCGGGAGCCGACGCAGGACGTAAATATACGTCCTGCGTCGTTAAGGGGTTAAAGGGGTATTCCAGTAAATAAAAAATTTTTTTTCATATCAACTGGCTCCACAAAGTTAAACAGATTTGTAAATTACTTCTATTAAAAAAATCTTAATCCTTCCAGTACTTATCAGCTGCTGAAGTTGAGTTTTTTTTGTCTGACCACAGTGCTCTCTGCTGACACCTCTGTCTGTCTCAGAAACTGTCCAGAGTAGGAGCAAATCCCCATAGCAAACCTCTCCTGCTCTGGAGAGTTCCCGAGAAAGACAGAGGTGTCAGCAGAGAGCACTGTGGTCAGACAGAAAATAACAACTCAACTTCAGAAACTTGATAAGTACTGGAATGATTAAGATTTTTTAATAAAAGTAATTTACAAATCTGTTTAACTTTCTGGTGCCAGTTGATATGAAAAAAAAAATGTTTTTTTACTGGAATATCCTTTTAATTTAGCAATACTGCTATGGTGAAAAATAGAGGTTCTTAGCTTACCATTTGGCCAAATAGTGTGCACCATCCCACCACGATAAGGTGACCTCATTGGGATGGACCCTATACTATGAATATGCCTCTGAGCAGTCAGTTTCCAGGCTTGTAAGGTCTGGCACATCCAACACCTTATAAAATGGGTGGGGTGCGCGAACCAACATGGAGGCAGCCACTCCCTCCACATGTGCTATACAAAAAAAGGTAGAAAATGGTCAGTACATCCTAATACACAACCCTTGTATGAAATAAGTATACAGGTGCACGCTGCTGCGGCTGAACTACAAATACAAGCAAAAGAAGTTCAGCAGCACACTGCTAGCACAAAGCTATACAGTGGTCCCTCAACATACGATGGTAATCCGTTCCAAACGGACCATCGTTTGTTGAAACCATCGTATGTTGAGGGATCCGTGCAATGTAAAGTATAGGACAGTGGTCTTCAACCTGCGGACCTCCAGATGTTGCAAAACTACAACACCCAGCATGCCCGGACAGCCGTTGGCTGTCCGGGCATGCTGGGTGTTGTAGTTTTGCAACATCTGGAGGTCCGCAGGTTGAAGACCACTGTTAGAGGAAGTTGTACTGCTCTGTCCCCGGACCGTCACCGCTCGTCACCGCTGCCCCGGATGTCGCCTTCCATCGCTGTCGCCGAGTCCCCGTGGTGTCCCCGACGCTCCGGCAAGGCCTCTGCTTCCCCAGCATCCTCGCTCTCCGTCGCCGCCATCACGTCGCTACGTACGCCGCTCCTATTGGATGACGGGACAGCGTGCGCAGCGACGTGATGACGACGATGGAGAGCGCCGACGATGCAGGGGATCCCGAAGAGGACGCGCCGGAGCCCCGAGGACAGGTAAGTGATCATCAGCGGACCACACGGGGCACCGTAAACGGCTATCCGGTGGCAGCTGAAGCAGTCTGCACTTCCGGATAGCCGTTTATGCGATGTCCCCGACATACAAAAGCATCGTATACTGATGCTGCCTTCAACATGCGATGGCCTCTGAGTGATCGTATGTTGAAATGATCGTATGTCGGGGCCACCGTAGGTTGGGGGGGGGGGGGTCACTGTACTTATGAAAAAAATATATTAACCATTTGTTAAAGTGCTTCAACATGATAACAGTGATAACAAGTCCTTTAGTGGACCCAACACCTGTGCCGCAGTCCTGCCTGAGGAAGTCCGAAGCCACGGGACAGCCTTTGGTGCTGGGACACCCCAAATGCATCAAAAACAAAAACAAATAAAAAGAGAGAACTTTGCCAATTCTCCCGGTGACAGTCAGAAAGCATCGGACGGGCCGTAATGACTTTGATCATCGTCTTTGGGTGATTGCAAAATAGATCTTTAAAATATGCAAAAAAGATTGTAATTTTTCGCCCGCTATTTTTGGCTCCTAAGCTTCTCATTTTAATTTGCAATAAAATTTATTGCGGACCAAATTGACAAATGAGTCTTCATTTTAACATTCATTCCAATCATCTCCTGAATAATTTGATCAGATTTTCGGCGATAAATTGCCCTCGGTGGAATAGGCTGCTTTTTGAAAATGTGATTGAGGCGACCTCGTGGGATCCAGGTTCTTAGATGGGTAATTTGTGCAGCGAGATGGATTTTACTGTAACACAGCGGGGGATGCCGAACCATCCCCAACCCCACAGTGCGAGCGATTTATCTATAAGGCGTTCGCAGCGTGGAATATTTACCGAGCCGTTCTGACAAATATCACCTATCTATATCACGAATTATGAAGAATTCCTCATTACTCCATTCTAATCCACAATGTTGATGTTCTACCATCCAAACACATCTTCAGCCGTCCTTCTGATCCGACTATGTCAACTTTAGCAACCGTTTTAGTTACTGTTACTATTGCAACTAGAGATGAGCGAACTTACAGTAAATTCGATTCGTCACAAACTTCTCAGCTCGGCAGTTGCTGACTTTTCCTGCATAAATTAGTTCAGCTTTCCGGTGCTCCGGTGGGCTGGAAAAGGTGGATACAGTCCTAAGAAAGAGTCTCCTAGGACTGTATCCACCTTTTCCAGCCCATGGGAGCACCTGAATGCTTTACTAATTTATGCAGGAAAAGTCAGCAACCGCCGAGCCGAGAAGTTCGTGACGAATCAAATTTACTGTTAGTTCGCTCATCTCTAATTGCAACAAAGCATCTGCAATAACAAACAATATAACTTTATAAATAGTCTTGATTAAAAATCTCTAGCCGTTTTGAGTATACAGCTCCTTTGTAGACCCATGTGTCTCCATGTTTACAGACTAAAAACAAACCCTTAAAGGGGTTATCCAGGAAAAAACTTTTATATATATATATATATATATATATATATATATATATATATATATCTCAACTAGCTCCAGAAAGTTAAACAGATTTGTAAATTACTTCTATTAAAAAATCTTAATCTTTCAGTACTTATGAGCTTCTGAAGTTAAGGTTGTTCTTTTCTGTCTAAATCCTCTCTGATGACACCTGTCTCGGGAAACGCCCAGTTTAGAAGAGGTTTGCTATGGTGATTTGCTTCTAAACTGGGCTGTTCCCGAGACAGGTGTCATCAGAGAGGATTTAGACAGAAAAGAACAACCTTAACTTCAGAAGCTCATAAATACTGAAAGGATTAAGATTTTTTTAATAAAAGTAATTTACAAATCTGTTTAACTTTCTGGAGCTAGTTGATATATAAAAAAAAAGTTTTTCCTGGAATACCCCTTTAAAGGGGTATTCCGGGCAAAAAACATTTTATCCCCTATCCAAAGGATGCGCTTGCTGAATCTCCAGTTTCAGAAACCTCCAAGGTTTCCGGGACTGGGGACGTGATGTCATGCCACGCCCCATCCATTCATGTCTATGGGAGGGGGCGTGATGGCCGTCACGCCCCCTCCCATAGACATGAATGGAGGGGGTGTGGTATGATGTCACGTCCCCAGTCCCAGAAACCCGCAGGTTTCCCAAACTGGAGATTCAGCACCCGCATAGAATGTGGGTGCTGCAGAGAGATCGCGGGGGGTCTCAGCACGATCAGACATCTTATCCCCTATCCATCTTATCCCCTATCAACTTTTATGCGCCTTTTGATATAGATAGTTTTACTCTTTTTTCCTACCCGTAAAATTTTTTCTTTTTGACCATGCAGTGGTCACGTATTTATCATTTGCGACTTTTGTCAAAAGTCGCTATTTTGTGCGCAAAGGTACTTTTTTAGGCGCAAATCTACACCACCTACCAGTAGGCGTGAGAATCACTTCTACCTTCCACAATTCAACCTTTAACCCCTTGTGGATGACAGCGTCCCACTCCCCTTCTATGACACGCGCCCAGGAGTTGGGGCGCAGGTCATAGCTGGGTGGTTCTGGTGGCTATCTGCCACCAGGACCCATCTCTAATGCCAGACATCACCGATCACGGTGATGCCCGGTTTAACCCCTTAGACACCACAATCAAATTTGATTGTAGCATCTAAAATGCGAGTAAAAATGTCCCGGCAGCTCTGTGAAAGTAAAAACACCAAACCTGCCAAATTGAGGACCCAGGAAAGCGTCTACTTCCCTCCCTCACTAGAAAAAGTGTATGCGGTAGAGTTTTTACCACCACAGCAGAGCTGCGCAAAATTCATCATCCTGCTGCACCTTCTTGATAAATAAGATGCACGCTAGTCAAACCCACCATCCAAATAAACGTGGGAAAATAGCTCTACCGTAGACATTCTTTGATAAATCTTGGCCATAAAGTTTTGGGTTATGACATACTTAGATACAATAAAATGTAACAAAAAAAATATGAACAGGGTAAAAAACTAAGTCTCCCTACAGATAATAATAAAGCTTTTAGTGCCTATATTTCAGTCAACATGTAAGTATGGACCCTTGAATGCATCAATGGGAAAAGTGTGTCAGCAACAAGTAGGGTAAGTTTTAAATTAAAGTAATAAAGTAGCAGAGTCACTTCCACAGGTACAGGGTGGCCTATCTGTCCCTGCTCTACCTCACCCTGTATTACTATTGTACTTGTCCTAAATCTAACATTCACCCTAGCCGTCCGGCATAAAACTAGGGCACTTGCTCTAAAACGGGTGTCCCCCTTGCCACTGGCACCTGATCCTAGCCTAGGGGTATCCCTACAATTTAAAGGAGTATTGTAGTGGAAAATAACTTATTCCCTATCCTAAGGCTAGGGGATAAATTATAGATTGCAGGGGGTTCGACCGCTGGGCCCCCCGCGATCTCCTGTATGGGGCCATGGCAGTCCGCAGGAAGCATCGGGCAGTCCCCAGCAGGAAGCCGCGTCAGACACACCCCCTCCATGTGTCTCTGTGGGATACATGTAGGGGGCGTGTTGGCCGCCACGTCATACGGGGACAGAACACCCCCTTACTATGGTCTGCCGTGGCCTTGTACTGTAGAACGTGGGGGGTCCCAGAAGTCAGACTCCATGCCATCTATAACTTATCCTCTATCTTTCGGATAAGTCATATTCCACTACAGTATTCCTTTAATAAGGTGCCCTACATTTTAAGTGCAAATATTGGCAAAGTACAATTTAAATAGACATATACTTTGGGACAGGGGCAAAAGGCGGCATAAACAACCCCTTTGCTGCCGCAATTTACAAAACAGTTTATAACCTTAGTGTGTAGCTGAGCTATTTAATTTAGAAGTATTAGTGTTATGATCTGCGCTCTGGCCGCACACACTGGCCATGAGCTCATGGCGCGGTCTCCTTCTGCTGCAGGCGGGGCTGGGATTCGCATCGCGGGACGCGCCCGCAATGAATCCCAGCCCATCACTTACCTCCTGCTCCTCCTACCTCCTCATCTGCCTCTCTGCTCTGCGCTTGTCCCCGTCCCCTAGGGCACGCACAAGCCAGAGCTCTGAAATTTAAAGGGCCAGTGCGCCCATTAATTAACACCTGTGGCTCAATGAATAAATTCCTCCACCTTCCACACTTCCCTGCCGGACGTTGCCCTAGTGCCTGAGAGAATGCATTTCTGATTATTGCCTTGCCGTGTATCACACCCATTGCTCATTGTCCTGACCTTGCTCCTTTGCCGCCTGCCTATTGACTACCTGCTATGTTCCTGACTACGCTACTGTGCCGCCTGCCCTGACCTTCTGCTATCCTGACCACAAGTTGACGTATCCTACCTTTGTTTCGAATTTCCACAGCCGCCTGTTTGGTCGAGCCATGCCAGGGTAGCGAACTGGGTGCCACCTGCCGCAGCAAGTCCATCCCGCTTTGTGGCGGGCTCTGGTGAAAACCAGCGGCACCTTAGACTCCGCTCCCTGGTACGGTCCGAGTCATCAGCAACACAGGTCCAGCGGATCCACTACCACCAGTGTTCCAGTCTACTGAAACGTGAGTGTTACAATTAATACAGTAGGCTGCCTCTACCCAGGCTCATGTGTCTCCATGGTTACAGACTACATACAAAACTATACTAGAGGACAGGTATTTTTGCCTCAAGGGAAATAATCCCACCAGTTAATGAAAAGTCATAAAGTGCTGGGATATGACATACTTAGATACAGTAAACTTAACTTTTAATACTTTTAACAGGGTAAAAATAAACAAAATCCCACTACAGATATCCATAATTATGCCTTCCGGCATCCTGATGAAGCAGTCCTACTGTGAAACGCGTTGCATCATGGGTGAATAAACCTTAGTTCCCCACCTTTGTGTGTCCTGCGCCTTGAATCCCATTGACACGTTGGAGTTCCCTTCTTCTGTATCGATTTGGACGTGGAGTGGCTGCAAACATCTGCCTCTACTAGCCTTTTCCATTGTTACACTTGGCGGAGTGTAACTTGATGTGGTAAGCACCACCTCTGCCCGATATATATTTTGTCTAACAACTGTATTACACTACGGTGCGCTGTCTTTCTTTTGTTTCAAACCCTCTGATAGACTGTTAGCTAGAAGGGGAGTAATTAGGGTAAGTTTACGCTATGGAATTTTGGAATTTCGAATTTCGGTTTGAAATGCGATGCAGTAGAATCCCATTGCTCTGCTGCTAAATTCTGCTGCCAAAAGAATGAATGTGTTGATTCTTCTGGTTTAATCAGCTCTGCAGATGTTTCCATCTATGGTGACGGCAATTTCTGCGCAGTCCACACTCGGAAGCTCCTGATAAACAGGAAGGGAGGATATGGAGAACTAAGTAGAGATGGGGATAAGCCGAATAGGAAAGGGAGAGAGAAAGAGTAAAGGAAGAAAAGAACAGAGTAAACAGCAAAACAGCACATGGCGGCACATATCTGAGAATGGCAAGGGTACGGATGGAGAGGGCGATCACTGCGTCCCATAGTCATCAGAGAAGAGGAAGGTCACCCACGTACTCCACACTCTCAAATGTTTGTCCATATGATTCCTGGAGTCTGCAAAGTTCTTTAATTTAATTATTATTATTTATTTTTATACATATATTGTGGGAGATTAGCTCCATAAAACCAGTCAAATAGTGGTAAACTAACAGTCAGAAACAGGCACACAGAAATAGAATTTACACAGGTGTCTCCTGTCTTTGTTGTTCACTAACACAACAAATACAGTCTCACACTTTGTTGGAATGGGGCGTTGAGTGGCTGGTAGTAAGCCACCTGTACAGCAAGAGACAATATCTGTATATTTAGCCCTGGACAAGTCATTTTTGTGCCCCCACATAGTAGATTGCCCCCTGTGCCTGGAAGGGTAAGTAAAAAGCAGCTTGCAGCCTACAAACAAGAGTTACAGTGCCCCCTACAGGCATTGTGATTTCCCACTGAGCTCAGAAGCATAAGTGTCCTAGATCCCAGGCCATCACAAGCCCATGGGGGTCTTTTGAAGGCCTCAGTGGCTGCCATGATTCTGATCCCATTACAACCTGCACAATCCAGAGTGTAATAGGAGAAGAGCAAAATGACAGGACATTAACATGGCAAAGTCTTAGTCAAGTCCTCCAGGGGCACTAAACAAAAGTAATAAAAGTTTCTAAAAATGTGATAAATATTCCATAATAAAAATTCAGATCACTCCCTTTTCCCATTATTAGATTACAAAAATCAAGACTACAAAAAATCCATGTAAAAACTGATAAATATAATGTAATTGATTCTGCGTGTTGAACTCGACCTTACCAAACCACAGAATGGGCATGATGGGAATTAAAGTTCTGTAACAGCTGAAGAACCACCGGTCGATGATCGATGCATTTAAAACGCAATGCAACCTGATTGTGGGTTTGAAGCTGTGTTTTCCAAACAGTGTGCCTCCAGCTGTTGCAAAACTACAATTCCCAGCATGCTTGTACAACCAACGGTTGTCCGGACATGCTAGGAGTTTTAGTTTTTCCAACAGCTGGAGGCACGCTAGTTGGGAATTGGATCAGAGGGATTGGGTTCTAGCACTGAACCTTGTACATCAATCATGCAGATCAGTGAGGGGTGAGGGAGGGAGGAGACAGGCCTGCTGCAGCTCTGGAACTCTTGAGCTTAGCAGGAAGACAGGATTTTATAACTTAGCAAATGGCCATCAGCTAAGAGACAGGTATTGGTTGCTTGACCTTTTCTTTAGTTCCCAAAGACCTCAACTGAGAGAGCTGAGTATATGTGTTTTAAAATCATGTTGTTATACTCAGCTTAAAAGTATTAGAGCTGCAGCATGCATGCCTCCTCCCTCCCCCACCCCACCCTGTTCTACATGATTGATGTACAAGGCTCAGTGCTGGAACTCAAACCCTCTACAACACGGGTTTTCCAACCAGAGTGCCTCCAGTTGTTGCAAAACTACAACTCCCAGCATTCCGGCTGTCCGGGAATGCTGGGTATTGCAGTTTTGCAACAGCTGGAGGCGCACTGGTTGGGAAACACTGATGGAGTACATGGCTATATTTAGTCCTCCAGAGCAAGGTCAAAATGGGGAACATGGGATCACCCTTATAAGCCAATAGGCCTTTCTGGCAAAAAAAAAATTAAATCTTGTAGGTGTTGTACCCCTAGAGCCTTTGGCTGTCCGGGCATGCTGGGAGTTGTAGTTTTGAAAAAGCTGGAGACACACCATTTGGAAAACACTGCCTTAAAGAATCATCCTACATGACTTGGAAGTGATCATTATGGCTGCAAGTCCTGGCCTGTCAATTCGGGTCATCAGACCTGCAGTCAGACCTGCGACGGCGTACGCTGGCACGAAAAACAGCCCAAGGGAGCACGGTGTTCTACAATATAGTTCATTAGCATTTTAGCTTCACTTCTTAGGCAATTATATATTAATAAAAGTTCTCTTTCTTGTCTTATTTTGCGGTATTTTTAATTATTCATTCCTCCTCTTGAGAATCTTTTCTGCTCGGCTTCGTCTGTAATCGGTTCAATTATCCCAACCATTTGCTGTATTACTGCTGCTCCGGATCACACTCCTTGCTGCTACTCGATAATGGTGAGCCCCGGCGTGTGTGTACAGTCGTTGTTCTGTTGGTTTTTATCTAGAGCTTCCCCTCGGTTTCAATTCACACTTCAGCGAGCGTCGCCGCCCTGTTTGGCTCGGGTCCCGAGAAGGCGCAATGCAGACAGGGCTGCGGTGTGAAAATTAAATGGAAGAAATTTAATGCTTCTAAATGTGTTGAGATACTTTGGACTGGTATGTATATGTCAGGAACCGGACTGGAAGCGGGTAGTGGATCCTCTGTGTTATTGAGGTGATGGCGTTGGCCGTACCAGGGGACCGGTTCTAAGAAGTTACTGGTTTTCACCAGAGCCCGCAGCAAGGCGGGATGGACTTGCTGTGGCAGTAACTCCCAGGTCGTATCCCCCGATAGCGAATCGACCTCACTAACAGCTGAGATAGGCATAGTACACAAGGACAAGGCGAAGGCAAGGTCGGACATAGCAAGAGGTCAAGGCAGGCGGCAGAGGTTCGTAGTCAGGGGCAACAGCAAAGGTCTGGATACACAGGCTTGGGAACACACAGAACGCTTTCTCAGGGCACTAGCGCAACAAGATCCGGCAAGGACAGGAAGGGGGAGTGGGTTTATATACTATTCACAGTAATTGGAACAGATTGGGCCAGGCACCAATTAATAGTGCACTGGCCCTTTAAATCTGAGAAACCCGGCGCGCGCACGCACCCTAGAGAGCGGGACCGCGCGTGACGGGGCTGAGCAGACAGAGGACGGGGGAAGGTAATCAGAACGGGATGCTACCCGCGGCGGGCACGTCCCGCCGCGTGGATCGCATCCCCGCCGGGGAATCAGAGCAGCGCTCCCGGTCAGCGAGTCTGACCGGGGTGCTGCAGGAAAGACTTGAACGCCGCGAGCGCTCCGGGTCTCTCTCCTCCTCCGGAGCGCTCGGCGTTACAGTATATTCATAGGGTTAACTGGCTGCGTTTTGTCTCGGGGAGAGTTGCGCGTCTCGGTGTCAAGCTTTCGAAAAGCACAAACATCACGTGGGCATGAGTTCAGGCGAGATGGATAGCTTCTGATTCTGATCATAGACTAAGAAATGGGTCTATTTACTAAAGATAACACGGCATAGAGGTAGGACCAGAATGGAATGCAGAATAAAGAAAATAGCGCCCCCTACTTGAGCTGAATTTTATTCTTTTGGCCTCTCTCAAGGGAGGGTTATGCAACTTAAAAAAATGTATAACACAAAGAGAGATACACAGCCGCACATCCACCATTTGTAATTTGATGTACTTGCTTCTCAGCATAATTTCAAAAACTAACAGGTTGTTAGTATACATTTTGATCAAAAAGTACATGCCCACTCGCCACGTCAAGGCCACCTCGTTAGAGTGGGTCCCTAACCTGACACTGGCGTAGCCCCCGGTGGCGACCACTGCCTCTGAGACCCCATGCCCAATGGGGGGAGCGACCCAGTGGCCAGGCAGCCCCACTACTGCCCGACCAAGCCCCTGGCTCTGGGCCACTCCACCCCACAGACAAAGCATCACAGAAACAATGGCCGACACAGAGAACCCCACCAGTATGAAACCTACCATGTGCTTACTGCCAGAGGGCTGGGAGAATGGTAGGAGGAAACCCTTATGCAGTTTCCTGCTAATTAAAAATGCCTGGGCCAAATGGGTGGAGTGGAGTGCAGGCTATGGAAGAAGGGAGAGACTACAAATGTACAACACAAAGAGATTAACACAGCCGCACACCCACCATTTGTAATTTGATCTACTTGCTTCTCAGCATAATTTCAAAAACTAACAGGTTGTTAGTATACATTTTGATCAAAAAGTACATGCCCACTCGCCACGTCAAGGCCACCTCGTTAAAAAAATTGATAGTCTATTCTCAATATCAGATAAGCTGGGGTTTGACTCTTGGTATTAGCTCCCAGCTACTAAAATTGAGCTGTACATGTAAAAGAGATGTGAAACATTGGTCAAATGACTTTCCCCAATTAGTTTCTATGCAGAAGTGACTAGAAAGGTCTGAATGAGGAGTCTTCTAAATTCAACCCTCTCTGGCTTGTGCGGAATAAATATGTATAACCTGCAACATCCTGTGTCGCATTTCAACACTGAAGTATTATGGATGTGCAGGGGTAAAATTTTTCTCTCTTTGCTGCCACCACTGGTGAGGTATAGGTGAAAAAGTTGGTCACATGATTTTCCCAAGTTAGTTTCTATGCAGAAATGACTAGAAAGGTCTGAAGGGGGCATCTCCTAAGTCCAACCCTCTCTGCCCAGTAGGCTGGAACTAAACCAATTCTATTTGACCTAGCTTAGGCTAGATGTGCCTGTCTGCTCACTGCTGGTTCATGTAAGGAGAAGGAGGTTTTTGGCCTAGTCAGAAATAAGCTTAATAGGCTAAGAAATTGTCAAGAAATCTGGGTTAAACCTGTATAAATTGCTATTTTCTGTGTCACATTTTAACAATTGCATACACTGAATTATTATGAATGAGAGAAGGTTTACATTTTCCTTCTTTGCTTCCATCACAATAAATGTAAAAGATGTGTGGAACATTGGTCACATGATTTTCTCCATCTAGTTTCTATGCAGAAATTACTAGAAATGTCTGAGAGAGTCTCCTAAGTCCAACCCTCTCTGCCCAGTTCAGTTTGGTCTAGCTTAGGACAAATGTGCCTGTCTGCTCTCTGCCAGGTCACATGAGGAGAAGGAGGTTTTAGGCCTAGTCAGAAATCAGGCGATCCACAGAAGTACCAAGAGGGCTTACTTCTCCTGCAGTCCTCTTCTGTCTGCAACAGGCTCTTTCAACAGAGTGCAGAGCAAACAGATCAATGAAGTTCAATAGAACTGCATTGATCTATATGAGAAATCCAATGATTCCTCCTAAAAGTCCCCTAAGAGGACCAATTAAGTGTAGAATAAAAAATATACATGAAGCTTTAAAAACACACACATTAACCCCTTCCATATTAAAAATTCTAATCACTCCCCCTTTTCCATACAAAAAATATGTAAACATAATAAAAATAAACATCGCATGCAGAATTGTCAGAACTAATAAAATATTACATCATTTATCCTGTACGGTAAATAGTGTAAACATAAAAAGGTACCAAGCCCCAGAATTGGCCATTTTATTACATCATATCCCAGAAAAAAATTATGAGTGATGAATGAAGAAAAAAGTCTGATCAATACCAAAATGGTACTGATAAAAACTAAAGATCACGGCTCAAAAAAACTGAACGCTCATACAGCCCCATATACGGAAAAACACAAAAAGTTTTAGGGGTGAAAAACTGACAATTTAAAAACTATACAAATCTCATCGACCTTTAGAATCAAGATAACAGGTCAGTTTGGCCAAACAATGGTTAATGGTGTACATAAGAAACCCTTCCCAAATTTGCACCATTTTTTTTTAATTTTATTTCACCTCACACATTTTTTTTCAGTTTTGGAGGATATATTATTAAGTCATTAAAAAGTGCAAGTGGTACCGCAAAGAACAAGCCCTCATATGGGTCTGTAAACTAAGAAATAAAAGAGTTATGGCTATTGGAGGAAGAAATGAAAGTGCAGGATTTTGCTTTTTTATTTGACTATGCTACAGGGGCTGTACAGTTGGTGTAGTTCATAATATAGTGTCTGTACCTGTGTTTCATGGTGGACTCACAATTCTTCTGTGATTTTTGTCCCAATGTTTATTTTTAACAGGATACAAAATAAGTGTCAACTCAGCTTTTCCCAGGTTGCAGTGCGGCCCGAGACATTACATCACTAGTCAGGTGTTCAGAGGGAGCCTGTCTGCTTCAACGGATGGAGCAAACGCTGGGTGAGAGGAAGATCATTCCACAAGGAGCTGTAGTTTTGAAACAGTTGGAGGCACTCTGGTCAGAAAACACTGGTCTGTTGCATTGAAGGGATCACAGGTGTGTTTCAATGGGTGGGATGGCTGATGTGTAGGAGGGAGAAAAGTGACCTCACACTTACAAACAAGGAATTATGGGACAAAAACATATCAACAGTGTTATAGTAATCTCAAAACATAGCCATGTAGCCCCAAGACAAGCACAGATCCTTTCTAAACATGTCGATTACTGTCTGGCAGGTAAGTTCTAAAATCCCCTTATAGTAGAGAACCCCTTTAAGGGGTTAGGAAAACATAGCTACTTTCTTCCAAAAAAAAAAAAACAGCCCCATCCCTGTCCACAGGTGCCATGTGGTATTGCACCTCAGCTACATTCACTTTGATGGAATTAAACTGCAATACCATGAATAATCTGTGGACAGGGGTGGCGCTGTTTTTGGGAGAATGAAGGCATTCTTTTTCCCTATAAGGCATTCTTTTTCCCTTTCAGTTTAGACCCTGCAGTACTTAGATTAAAGGGGGGGGGGGGGGGGGTTCTCACCAGGGTGCCTCCAGCTGTTGCAAAACTAAATCTCCCCGGCATGCTGGGAGTTGTAGTTTTGCAACAGCTGGAGGAACCCTGTCTGGGAAACACTAGTCCAGCTATCTAAGAGCAAAACTGTACATTATAAGGAGTGTGATAGTACGGTCAGAATCATTCATTAGAATATGTTATCATGTCTATAAAGCACTTGTAGTGGGATTTTAATGTGTTATGGTGCGCCATCTGGTGGTGGATACTAGGTACAGTTGGCAAATGATATGTGTCCAATGCATAGTGATGTGTATTGGGGAGCGAAGTTCAAAAATTCAAATTTCTTACATAACTCTATCTTTTTTTTTTTATCTAAAGCCGAGGAACGTGCTCTCGATTCACCCAAAGTGCAAGAAAAAGTGCAAACGTGTTACACTAAAAAAACGTGCACAAAGGATGCGGTCTATCGCAAGCCCTTCTCCGATAGGAGAGAGGCCCCCCAACAAACCTTACCCTTCGCCTCCGGACCAAAAGGTACCTGCGAGGTTCCAGGTTCGATGTCCCTTTTTGCCGAAGCTACTAGGGGACCACAAATGCTCCCGGCATCCCCCTTGGCGTTAGCCAAGGTATCTGCCCGCAGAGCCGATAACGGTAGGTACCCTGCCAAAGCAGGAGTACCCGGGGTGTTTGCAGGGAGGTGCGGAACCTAATGGCCACACACACCTCCCCTAGACCGCCAGGAGGGACACCCAGAAGGGCTACCGCATCCTGACAAATCCTGTGAACACGCAAAAAGTGACACAGTGAGACAAAAAGAAATAAATAAGTGAATGTGTGCAGATATACTGCCCAGACATCCGGCCGGATCTATAAAAATTTCTCTGATCCTAGCCAGAAGGCCGGGAATCAAGAGGTGAGTGCCACAAGGTGAAGAGATTATGGTGCCCGTGCTTCAACTCAGTGAGCCCATCCTCCCAGTGAGTTTCGGCACCTCGGGGTCACCACTCCCCGAGGCACAAAAGTACCTCGGCTCTAGACCCTCTCAGCCTCATGGCGAGACCCGGAGGGAACAGGTCACATAGGGGCAGCCGTCGAGCTGATTCCTCAGAACCAGCCCCGGAAAGCCCTGGTACACCTGCATCCTCCATGCAGCACCCATCCCCACCAGCATGAAAACTGTTAAGAACAGATACTACACTTGATCTTAGCCAAAAGGCCGAGAAGCGATGTGAGGATCCGGATTGTCCACAACACTTTATGTTCCTGTTGAGTTGCTGCTACATTGTTACAAGCCGCAAAATGTGTTTCCTCTATTAAGTGCGCGTTCACACTGAGTAATTTAAGAGGAATTTACTCGAGTAATTCCTCTTGAATTCTCCGCTTAGAAATAATTAACATCTGCTTTGCCATTGACTTCAATGTATTTTACTCTGCACTGTTCACACTGCGTAAATTCCGCTCGCCGAATTCCGTTCCGCTAGAAGAAAGAACATGTTCAATCTTCTTGCGGAATATGCGAGCAGAAGTCCATTGAAATCAGAGGTAAATATTTTTCTGCTTGAAATCGTTTCCTCACGGAATTTGTGCGCAATTTGCGTGAAATTTGTGTGAAACTCGCGCAGAAATTCTGCACAAAATTTTTTTATAAAAAGGGAAATTCCAATTGGTGGTTGTAGTCCAGAAAAAAAACTGTTTCCTCCTATATACTGCGCCAAAAATTCGAGCAAATTTCGCACAAAAAAAAGTAAATTCTGCAGCGGAATTTTTATGTGAGGCTTCCTCTCCTATTCCTCAGTGTGAACCCACTCTAATGAGGAATCTTATACTTAAAGGGGTACTCCGAATTATTTTTTTTAAAGTGTTCAAACCAGTCGTTGCCAGAAAGTTATACAGATTTGTAAATCACTTCTATATAAAAATCTTAATCCTTCCAGTACTTCTCAGCTGCTGTATACTACAGAGGAAGTTGTGTGCTTCTTTCCAGTCTGACCACAGTTCTCTCTGCTGCCACCTCTGTCCATGTCAGGAACTGTCTGGAGCATTTTTTCAAAATCATGGGAGGAAAAAAACACACACACACACAAAAAAATGCAAAAAAACTGCACCGTGTGAACACAGCCTTCATCCAATGACGGCTCAGCTTTCATTTTGCAATCTGCTCGGGTTGCGCTGAGCTGCAACTGGTTATTATGGGGAAAAATATGACAGATTGATCAATCTGGGTGGACAATATGATTTATTTAAGTGTTATCCAGGTATAGAAAACCGGAGTTTATTTTTTTCCAAAAACAGCGCCACCCCTGTCTTTAGGTTGTGTGTGGTATTGCAGGTCAGTTCTTTAAAGTGAATGGAGACAAGTTGTAACACCATGCAAGAACAGGGATGGCGCTGTTTTTTTTTAATTGCTTTTTTAGGGACATCCCCTTTATTAGGTAAGTCCCAAGTTTCAGGCAATCTTCAGCTCCAGCACTGGGTGACGCGGTCCAATATGGGCAGTACAGTTGTTGAGGAAACCGTCCCATTATCGGCAAAGTTTACGAAAACGAGCCCTTTTCTGATGAATGGGGATGGCCGTCTCCATTGTCCACTCTAGTGTTTGCCAACCTGGGTGTCTCCAGCTGTTGTAAAACTACAACTTCCAGCGTTCCTGTACAACCAACGGCTGGCTATCCGGGCATGCTAGGAGTTGTAGTTTTGCAACAGCTGAAGGCGCACTGGTTGGGAAACACAGATGTAGAGGGATTGGGATCCAGCACAGAGCTTTGTACATCAATCATGCAAAACAGATAGGGGTGGGGGAGGAAGGATGCAGGCATGCTGCATCTCTAGGACTCTTAGTAGGAAATCATGATTTCATAACTTAGCAAATGGCCATCAGCTAAGAGACAGGTATCATTTGCCTGACCTTTTCTGTTGATCCAACACACCTGAACTGAGACAGCTGAGAACATGTGTTATAAAATCATGTTTTTCTACTAAGCTTAAGAATCGTAGAGCTGCAGCATTCCTGCCTCCTCCCTCCCCCACCCCTCCCTGATCTGCATGATTGATGTACAAGGTTCAGTGCTGGATCCCAAACCCTTTACAATTGTGTTTCCCAACCGGTATACCTCCAACTGTTACAAAACTACAACTCCCAGCATGCCCGGACAGCCTTCGGCTGTCCGGGCATGCTGGGAGTTGTAGTTTTGCAACAGCTAGAGGCAACCTGCTATAGAAAGACTTCATTATTAACAATACACAATGAGAAGTACTACGGGGGTGACACTGTGCACAAGGTGGCGTCCTCACCAGGACTTTAACTCAATCCCATTAATGAAGAATAAAAAAATCGATTGCCCACCATATGCATATGCTAAAAGCATCGTTTGCATTGATTCACGGCGGCCATAAAAATAAAGGTCAGAGATCCGGAGCCTCTGGCATCTATTATACTGTACCCTGACATTCCCTGTTCTGCACAATTCTCCTCCAGGTGAAGAACCAAGAAGTGTGTTTATGGCAGATCATCTCATAAGAGCCGGCACAAGGCTCCCTGCAATTTAATTATCCTATAAGTCAATAAATTTTAAGAAGTCCCTTCCCTCGCCTGCCCCATCAGTATGCACTGAGGACGCCGAGGAACCATCTGCAAGTGTGACTGTGTGTTACTTATGGCCTCCGCTATTATGTGCATTTAGATGCTGCATGACCTTATAGTCTGAGTGATTTACATTGGAAATCATACGCAGGATCCCAAATGGAAAAGAGATAAGAGAGATATATGTTAATGGGAAATATTATTTTTTAGTCTTTACTATTCTCTTTATTACATATTTTCTTAATAATTAGAAATGTCTTTAATTTGAATGTTAAAGAAAAATATTCTTAATTTATTTGATTTTTCTATTGAGATATGTGTGTGTGTATATGTATATATATATATATATATATATATATATATATATATATATATATATATATATCCTTAATTGATTAAATAATTAATTTATTTATTTTGTGGGTTAATATATGTAAAAAATAAAAAAAATTCTATTTTATTTTATTTATTAGGTTAATATATATATATATATATATATATATATATATATATATATATATATATATATATATGGGAATATGCAAATCAGCTCATTACATCACCTTCTCAGGCGATGTTCCCTGGTATCAGCTTAGCTCCAGTTACGGAATATAAAAAGCTAATCGGGATTAATGCCAAACCAGAACTCTCTCTCCAGAAGGAAAGAGGGACCCATCTGCAGACAGCTGTTTCCCCTACCCAGAATGCCTGCGGAGTGCTAAGTGGCCCTTGAAAGCTCCGTCACACCAGGAGTGGTGAACTCGCCCCGAGGTAAATACTCATCCCGTTTAGTTGATATATATATATATTTCGTTATATAAATATATATATAAAAATATTAATCTAATAAATCTAATTTATTTATATATTTATTTTCTTTACTTTGAATGTTAAAGGGGTACCACGGTGTAAAACTTTTATTCTTTTTTTAATCAACTGCTGCCAGAAAGTTAAACAGATTTGTAAATTACTTCTATTAAAAAATCTTAATTCTTCCAGTACTTATTAGCTGCTGAATACTATAGAGGAAATTCTTTTCTTTTTGGAACACAGTGCTGACATCATGACCACAGTGCTCTCTGCTGACATCTCTGTCCATTTTAGGAACTGTCCAGAGCAGCATATGTTTTCTATGGGGATTTTCTCCTACTCTGGACAGTTCTTAAAATGGACAGAGATGTCAGCAGAGAGCACTGTGGTCATGATGTCAGCAGAGAGCTCTGTGTTCCAAAAAGAAAAGAACATTTCCTCTGTAGTATTCAGCAGCTAATAAGTACTGGAAGGATTAAGATTTTTAAATAGAAGTAATTAACAAATCTGTTTAACTTTTTGGCACCAGTTGATTGAAGAAAAAAAAAAGAAGTTTTCCACCGGAGTACCCCTTTAAAGAAAAATAACTTTTATTTTTTTTATTTATCTATTGAGCTATAATATATATATATATATATATATATATATATATATATATATATATATATATATACACACACACACACACACACATATATGTTTTTTTTAAGTTAATTAATTATTCAACAAAATAATTAATTCATTAATTAATTAATTAATTAATTTATTTTCTGGGTTAATATATGTAAGTCTTGGTGTGTTATTGCAATGTTTTGTGAATATGTTTTGTAAATTTTAGTAATGTATAAATAAAGTAGGATACAGAAAAATACACTGAAGGACTTTCAGGATTGGTTCTCCTTTGTATGGAGATAAGTTTTCAACATTTTAAATTCATAACATTTTTTTTTTTTTTTACTTGAAATTTTCAAATGTTTTATTTAATTAGAATGTTTTAATATGAATGTAAAAAAATATATATAAATTGAAATATATATATATATATAGAGAGAGAGAGAGAGAGAGAGAGAGAGAGAGAGAGAGAGAGAGAGTAAATTTGAGTAGCCATATTAGTCCAGTGATACAGATGCAAATCATAAAATGTTGCAGTATCTTGTAATACCTTTTTTATTGGACTAACAGAATTTGTAGAGAAGCTTTCGGGATTCCTCCCTTTATCATGTCCAAAGCAAATCTAAGCTCACAAGCAGAAGACACAGGTTACATCTCACAAATATGCAGGGGTTAAGACAATAGATGTGGAGAATTCACACTAAGATGGGCCATAAATTGTCCTGCTATAGGAACACAGACTAAATAGATAAGGATGAGAAGAAGGGGGGGGGGGGGGGGCAGGGGAGAGACTGGTAATTAAGCAGGACAAAGTGAGATGCAAAAGAGAATCCAGTACAGGTTATAAGAAATTTTGATAATGAGATAAAAAGCTCAAATCCACATTAAAGGAGATGTCCGGTGCTCACTTTTCTTATTTTATCCGTTCCGGGCTGAAAAATAAAAGAAAACACACTTTCTCTTACCTGCCTAGGCTCCCCCGGTGCTCCAGTACAGGTGTTCGGTCCCCGGGCTGTATTCTTCTTACTTCCTGTTAGCCCGGCACGTCACACGGAGCTTCAGCCTATCACCGGCCGCAGCGATGTCCCGCCTCTGCCGGTGATAGGCTGACGTGCCGTGTGACGTGCCGGGCTAACAGGAAGTAAGAAGAATAAAGCCCGGCGACCGAACACCTGTACTGGAGCACCGGGGGAGCCTAGGCAGGCAAGAGAAAGCTTATTTCCTTTTTTTTTTGCCGCCCGGAACGGATACAATAAGAAAAGTGAGCACCGGACATGTGCTTTAAGTCCCCTGTTTTTTGAGCCAAAAAAAAGTATAATTTTGGTTTCAAATGTCTTTCTCTCTTGTGTGTTTTTGAAGTTCCCTCTCAGTATCCTGATTATAAGGTCATGTATGGAGCGGCCTGTTTGGGTAAAATGGTGTCCAACTGGGGTGCAGTAGTCCTTTTCTTTATAGCGGTTGATGGAATGTCTGTGTAGGTTCATCCTTTCGTTGAGTTTCCGGCTGGTTTCACCAATGTAGCATCCCATGTCACACTTTGGTGCATTGTATCATGTGACCACATTTGGGGACGTGCAGGTGTATAGTCCCCTAATGTTATATGTCTTGTTGTTGTGGGCGGCTTCCATCTTGGTGCACATATGTTGGCAGAGTTTACAGTGAGGTTTGGTGCAGGGTTTGGTCCCATTCTCTGTGTCTGTTCTTTCTGTAGGTCATTTTCGGCTGACCAGCTTTTGTTTTATATTGTGTGGTTGTCTGAAGGCCAAGATGGAGGTTCAGGGAAGATTTCTTTTAGCATCTCATCTTCCACCAATATCGGGTGCAGCTCCTTGATAATTTTGCGTATTTCTTCAAGGGCCGAATTGTATGTGGCTACCAGTGGTACACGTGGTGATGTATCTCTGTATTGTAGCAGGTGTTCCCGTGGTGTTTGAAGGGCGGAGTGTATTTTCCTATTGATTGTCCTTGGTTTGTATCCTTTTTGTTTGAATTTCTCAGACAGTGTTTGTAGGTGCAGGTCTCTGTCATCAGGGTTGGAGCAGATATATAAAGGGGGGGGGGGAAGAGAAAAAATGCACTGAAGGCCCCCATAAGACCCCATTAGACTCAAAATATATACATCATAATGTACCTTATTTTTTGCCGTATAAGACGCACTTTTTCTTCCCCAAAACTGGGGGGGAAAAGTTGGTGCGTCTTATAAGGTGAATACACACCTATTGCAGCGGTCCCTGTGGCCATCAACGGCCGGGACCCGCGGCTAATACAGGACATTAGTGTTGAGCGGCATAGGCCATATTCGAATTCGTGAATATTCGCGAATATATGGACGAATATTCGTCATATATTCGCGAATATTCGCATATTCGTAATATTCTCGTTTTATTTTCGCATATGTGAAAATTCGCGAATGCGAAAATTAACATATGCGAAAATTAGCATATACAAAATTAGCATAAGGTAAAATTCGTATATGCGAAAATTAGCATATGCATATTTTCGCATATGCGAAAATTCGCACACCAGTCTCACACAGTAGTATTACAGCCTTCTTTATACCACACAAGCTGGAAGCAGGGAGGGATGATCACTGTGATGTGTACTGTGAAAAAAAAAAAAACGAACATTCGTAATTACGAATATATAGCGCTATATTCGCGAATATTTGCGAATTCGCGAATATGCGATATTCACGAATAAAATTCGCATTGCGAATATTCGCGAGCAACACTACAGGACATCACCGATCGCGGTGATGCCCTGTATTAACCCTTCAGACTCGGCCTTCAAAGCTAACCGCCGCGTCTGAAGCAAAAATAACACTAACCCGGCTGTTCAGTCGGGCTGTTCGGGACCACCGCGGTGCAATCGCGGCGTCCCGAACAGCTTACAGGACACCGGGAGGGACCTTGCCTGCCTACTCGGTGTCTTCTCCGTACCGGGATCCCCTGCATGGCCGGTGCTCCCCTTCGTTGTCATCACGTCGTCGCGCACGCAGTCCCGTCATCCAATAGGAGCGGCGTGTGTAGCGACGTCACGGAGAGCGAGGATACTGGGCAGCAGAGACGTTCTGGAGCGACGGGGACACCCCGGAGACGCGGTGACAGCGATGGAGGGTGACATCCAGGGCAGCGGTGACGAGCGGTGACAGATCCGGAGCGGCGGGGACACGTGAGTACTACCTCCTATACCAGTAGTATGCAACCTGCGGACCTCCAGATGTTGCAAAACTACAACTCCCAGCATGCCTGGATAGTCGCTCCAGAACGTCGCTGCTGCCCGGTATCCTCGCTCTCCGTGACGTCGCTGAGAACGCCGCTCCTATTGGATGACGGGACTGCGTGCGTGACGACGTGATGACGACGAAGGGGAGTGCCGGCCATGCAGGGGACCGCAGGTTGAAGATCACTGTCCTATACTTTAAATTGTATTTGATTCAGAATCTTTTTTCTAGATTTTTATCCTATAAAATTAGACGCGTCTTATATGACACAAAATACGGTATATTTTTACTTCTGTACATTTTTACTTTATTTGTTAAAAAAAGGTAAAGAATAACAATTTAATTTATCTATTGATTTGCATCTGCATCACTGGACTAATACGGCTACTCAAATTTACTATATATATATATATATATATTTTTTTTTTTTATATATTTTATTTTGCAGATTAAAATATGGACACATTTGTATGTCATGAAAAAGTTTTGTAAATAAGTTTTGTAAAAGTATTAATACAGAAATATACACTGGAAGTCCCCCTTTCCACGATCAGTTCTCACCTGTATGAAGATTAGACCGATAACCCTGGAGTGCAGCATAAAATCTAGTGATTATAGTGCCAGTAACAGTGATTATAGTGCCAGTAACAGTGATTATAGTGCCAGTAATAGTGATTATAGTGCCAGTAATAGTGATTATAGTGCCAGTCATAGTGATTATAGTGCCAGTCATAGTGATTATAGTAATCTAGTGATCGGTTTTATTGTGAAGCCACATTAGATGGGAAAATGCAGTGATTTCAGTGACTTGGAATGAGGCAGGGTCATCGGGGTTGGAATACTTAGCGTGGGGATAAAAAAAAAAAAAAAGAAAATGTCAACCATGAAGTACATTTTTTAATGCAATAGAGATGAAAGTGCACAGAGAATGGTTTGATCGAAGAAAAACGTCCTTCAACAGGGGATGTACAGCAGGGCGGCTCGTTTTTCCACTGTATTCTCTGATCAAATTCCAATACTTACAGATTCCGCACCCATATAGGCAACTCATGTGAAACATTTGGTTCCGTTCAGACAATAGCTTCTGCCTACAAGCTTCATGTTTTACATGGGAAATGTGGCTTGTATTGTGACCCAGAGCCCACCATGGGGAGGTGACTGCATTTCGGGCCCTACAGAACCAACCAACCAACCAACCAACCTTATGTAGAGCTTGTGCGGCCGAATCTGAGGCATCTTCAGCAGATAAGATGGTAACCAATTGGGCGACGCCTGTCTGGCTAAGAGAGTTGATAGAATTTAGCGATGATGTACATCTTTTGACACATACTCTCAAGGACACCTCTGTCATGTCAAGATTCAGAGTCCTCTCCACTGTATGGCATGGGGTTAGTGACAAGATCACCCTAGCACTGTGTTATTAGTAGTGTTGAGCGGCATAGGCCATATTCGAATTTGCGATATTTCGCGAATATATGGACGAATATTCGTCATATATTCGCTAAGTTTGCATATTCGTAATATTCGCGGGTTATTTTCGCGTATGCGAAAATTAGCATATAAAAAAATTACCAGAAGCGAAAATTCGTATATGCGAAAATTAACTTATACAAATTTTCGCATATGCAAATTTTCGCATGTGCGCAAATTCGCTCGCCAGTCTCACACAGTAGTATTAGAGCCTTCTTTACACCACACAAGCTGGAAGCAGAGAGGGGTGATCACTGGTGATCACTGTGATGTGTACTGTGAAAAAAAAACAAAAAAAAAAACGAATATTCGTAATTTTGAATTTATAGTGCTATATTCGCGAATATTCGCGAATTCGCGAATATGCGATATTCGCGAATAAAATTTGTATTGCAAATATTCGCGAGCAACACTAGTTATTAGGCAGGGGAAGCTTGTCTATGAGTTGTTTGTTTGAAACGTGTCACAACCCAGAATAGACAGTGATGGTGACATCTGGATTATCCTAGGGAATCATTTCACTATAAAGCCTTATCTTAAAAATTAAGGGGTACTCCGGTGGAATTTTTGATTTATTTTTTTTAAATCAACTGGCTCCAGAAGTTGAACAGATTTGTAAATTACTTCTATTAAAAAATCTTTATCCTTCCAGTATCAGCTGCTCTATGCTCCACAGGAAGTTCATTTCTTTTTGGATTTGCTTTGTGTCAGATCACAGTGCTCTCTGCTGACACCTCGGTCCATGTCAGGAACTGTCCAGAGCAGGAGAGGTTTTCTATGGGAATTTGTTCCTGCTCTGGACAGTTCCTGACATGGACAGAGGTGCCAGCAGAGAGCACTGTGGTCAGACAGAAAAGAAATTCAAAAAGAAAAGAACTTCCTACAGCAGCTGATAAGTACTGGAAAGATTATTTTTTTTTAATAGAAGTAATTTACAAATCTGTACAACTTTCTGGCACCAGTTAATTTGAGTACCCCTTTAAGAGAAGGCGCAATACAAGGAACATACCCCATTTAAAACATAAAGATTATAGTAGAGACAGAAAATTGTACGAGTGGAAAAAAATGAAACACCCTAATATACAACTCATCAATACTAGGGGTCAAAGGAGGATGTCAGGAATCTTCTGAGGTACAGGCCAAGCACAGTGAAGAAAACTGCAGCTGAATGCAAAGCTATGTCTAAACACACAACGGGGGAGATTTATCAAAACCCGTCCAGAGGAAAAGTTGACCAGTTGCCCGTAGCAACCAATCAGATCGCTTCTTTCATGTTTCAGAGGCCTTTTCAAAAATGAAAGAAGCGATCTGATTGGTTACTATGGGAAGCTCAGCAACTGTTCTTTGGACAGGTTTTGATAAATCTCTCCCAACTTGTTTTTCTTAAGTGTGAACGGGCTACACAGTAGACACTTACCGTAGTTCCATGGGATATTATGTTTAAGGGAAACAGGAAGGTGTGAGATTCTAGGGGGCAGAAAAGCAAAATTTGTGTCACTAAGTAGTGGAGAAACATGACCTGGACAGATGGATCCTGATCTCTATGGAGAAACATGGCCTGGACAGATGGATCCTGATCTCTATGGGGAAACATGGCCTGGTCAGATGGATCCTGATCTCTATGGGGAAACATGGCCTGGTCAGATGGATCCTGATCTCTATGGGGAAACATGGCCTGGTCAGATGGATCCAGATCTCTGTGAAGAAACATGACCTGGTCAGATGGATCCAGATCCCTGTGGAGATCTCTGTGGAGAAACATGGTCTGGTCAGCTGGGTCCAGATCTCTATGGGGAAACATGACCTGGTCAGATGGATCCAGATCTCTGTGAAGAAACATGGCCTGGTCAGATGGATCCAGATCTCTGTGGAGAAACATGACCTGGTCAGATGGATCCAGATCTCTGTGGAGAAACATGGCCTGGTCAGATGGATCCAGATCTCTGTGGAGAAACATGGGTCAGGCTGGTGAATGTGATGTAATGGTGGAGGGGGAATGTTTTCTTGATCCTTTTATCGGAGGTTGGACATCTGGACAATAGGGCTTATTTTAGCATTGTGGCCAACTTAGTTTATCGCTTCATGGCAGCTGTTTCCCCTATGGCAGAAGACTGTCACAATGCACCATCCAAAAGGGTCATATAGTCATGTCTTCACTCAGGAAACTGTTACGCCGAGCGCTCCGGGTGCCGCTGCCTTTCCGGTGCGCTCACGGCGTTCCTCTGGCTGCAGCGCTCCAGTCGGCATTGCTGACCGCGAGTGCTGCTCTCTGGTCCCCGGAGGGGACGCGATCCGAGGCACGGCTCGTGTCCGCCCTCGGATTGCGCCCCGTCTCTCTCTCCTCTCGCTCCCGTCTGCTTCCTCCTGGCGCGCGCGGTCCCGCTCTCCCTAGGGCGCGCGCGCCGACTTGCTTAAATTTAAAGGGCCAGTGCACCACTAATTGGTGCCTGGCCCAATCACGCCCTAATGTATAAAGACCCACTTCCCCTTCCTCTCCTCACCGGATCTTGTTGCCTTGTGCCCTGAGAAAGCGTTATACTGTATCCCAAGCCTGTGTACCTAGACCTTCTGCTGTTGCCCCTGACTACGAACCTCGCTGCCTGCCCTGACCTTCTGCTACGTCTGACCTCGCCTCTGTCTAATCCTTGTGTACCGCGCCAGTCTCAGCTGCCAGAGAGGTCGAGTCGCTACTGGGGAACACGACCTGGTAGTTACTGCCGCAGCAAGTCCATCCTGCTTTGCGGCGGGCTCTGGTGAACACCAGTAACTGCTTAGAACCGATTCCCCAGTACGGCCCGCGTCATCGCCTCTCTGGTACAGGGGATCCACCTCCAGTGTCATCACCAGCCGCTAGCCCGGATCCTGACAGAAACATGACAGCAAATTTTACAAGCTTCTCTGACCTTAATTCTGTAGACATCTCTGCAACTGTGATATTCCTGAAAACAATAATTACTCACTTAGTGGAATTTATGCCATTAGAAAATACTGCAGTTCTGAAGGCCGATGGAGGTCCAACATACTACTAGATGTTGACTCTAAGAAAGTGGTCACTCAGTGTTATATTTTCATAGCAGAAATACGGCATCATTCCTTACGTGATTGTCTATTCAGGACCACAGAGCAGGACCCAATTTGGGCCCTATTTGATCTCTTTATCGTCATTGTTCCCCTTTTATTAGTTTTTAGTTTTCTATCAAGTCTTAAAGGCCATTAGTAGTACTGGGGATATTATGTCATGCGGCAGGGTGGTGTATCTAATCCTAGGTTACTTGTGAACCAAACTTACTATGGGTTCCTGTAGTGCGAAGTGTAGGAATGAGACCTCAGGACACTAGGAGTTGTACAACAACTTTATCACTTTAATAAAACTTCTTGTGCAAATTAAATACAATAGAGTCTCCTTTTTTGCCAGCATAGGATATTACAGCTTTTTTTTTTTTTTAGCAAAATGAATAGATGTTTGGTCACTGTCCCTTTACATGTAACTTTTTCTGCTGATTTACTGAATGGAAAGTGTCTGAGGAGATCTTGGAATGAATAAATGTAGTGAATAATGCAGATGTAGACAAAATTCATAAAAGGAGAAATTCATCAAGTCGACACTGCTCGCAGATATATTATTTAGACTGCACACCGGCAGCTAGGGTCCTACTTTATCCAGAGTCAACCTTCACAGCGGTGCTCTACTACAAACAATATACCAGAACATCTGATCTGACATAGAAGAAACAGTAGGTGGCAATGACCAAGGCTGAAATAATCCTCCTTTATTATACAACAACAGGTCTTTGCTGTAAAATGATGTATATTGCATAAAATATCCAAGATTACAATGTTTAACATGGCGACCGAAATGTGTCAACATTTAAGCTTTGTAATGGATATTTGATGCAATAAATATAAAACCTTTTACTGCACCTTGGATTTGCTGGACATTCCTTTCCTGGTATCGGGTATCATATACAGTGATCCCTCAACTTACAATGGCCTCAACATACAATTGTTTCAACATACAATGGTCTTTTCTGGACCATTGTAACTTAAAACCAGACTCAACATACAATGCTATGGAATCTGCGAAACGTGTCAATGGCTGGAAAAACCGACCAATCAGAATGGACATTTCACTGGTATAACCCCTGTAGTCCTAAAGTGCATGCACTAACTGGTGTCTGGTAGCGCCTCCCTACAGTACAGGGAGGTATTACATGTTCTGTACTCTTTATCTGTATTACTGAAGTGTATGCACTGACTGGTGTCTGGTAGCGCCTCCCTACAGTACAGGGAGGTATTACATGTTCTGTACTCTTTACCTGTATTACTGAAGTGTATGCACTGACTGGTGTCTAGTAGCGCCCCCTACAGTACAAGGAGGTATTACATGTTCTGTACTCTTTACCTGTATTACTGAAGTGTATGCACTGACTGGTGTCTGGTAGCGCCCCCTACAGTACAAGGAGGTATTACATGTTCTGTACTCTTTACCTGTGCCAGGGTTAGCCGCTCCTTTGGGCATCAGGTGAGGGCGGCTCCATTTTACTTTTTTTTTTTTTTAAGACAATGCATGTTCTGTACAAGACCCTGAAGAAGCTTCTTTCCTCTACATAGACCAGTGTTTCCCAAAGAGGGTGCCTCCAGCTGTTGCAAAACTACAACTCCAGGCATGCCCGGACAGCCGAAGGCTGTCCGGGCATGCTGGGAGTTGTAGTTTTGCAACAGGTGGAGGCACCCTCTTTGGGAAACACTGACATCGACAGTGATTTACAGCTCCCAGCTGATCTTTACTTTTACATGTAAGAATTTGCTGTATCTCTATTTTAGTTATCTACTTATTTTTGTTTAATTCTCACTTTTTCCTATTTTTGGATGACATTTTGGTGGCTTCAGAACCAATTACCAGGTTTCCATAGAGTTCTGGTCTCAACATACGATGGTTTCAACATACAATGGTCGTCCTGGAACCAATTAATATTGCAACTTGAGGGACCACTGTACACATACATGAAAGTTTATTCTAAAAAGTTACCTTAAAAGTGCAGGTACACTATAATAATTGTTTTGGACAATGGTTGGCCACACCTCCACAGCTAAACTCTGTCCAGTGGAATAAAAAAAAAACAAAAAAAAAACACATGTTACAGGGCAAATTTAGTGTGCACCAGAATGTGCTAACTTTTTATGCCATAAATACTCCTCATATTATAAGTTCTGATACTAGAATACTATTTTTTTATTTTTTATTATTGCAAATTTAAAAGAAATCTGTCATCGGAGTCCCTGCACTGTCGGCACAGACAGGAGGTGCGGATGACACTCATGATAACCATACTTACCTTTCCTCTTACTCTTTCCTCTCCCGTTCTTCCGTTATCTTCCTCCATTGTTTTCGTACCGGTGGCAGGCTTGGGGCATGGGCGTAGCTTCCTGATGTTACTGCTGCTGTTTGCTCGCGACTGAGCCTAGCAGAGAAACAGCAGCAGTGATGTCAGGAAGCTCTGGCCATGCCCCAAGTAGCAGGCTTGCTGGGACTTGTAGTAGACAGGAGAATTTAGTGCAGGCCATGCAGAGTAGACAGAAGACTTGACTGACAAGACAGTGACCAGCTTATTTGCACTTGACTTGAGGCTGCAGGACTTGACTTGAGGCTGCAGGACTTGACTTATGGCTGCAGGACTTGACTTGAGGCTGCAGGACTTGACTTGTGATTGCAGGACTTGACTTGAGGCTGGAGGACCTGACTTGAGGCTGGAGGACCTGACTTGTGGCTGCAGGACTTGACTTGAGGCTGCAGGACTTGATTTGAGGCTGCGGGCCTTGACTTGAGGCTGCAGGACCTGACTTGAGGCTACAGGACTTGACTTGAGGCTGCAGGACTTGACTTGAGGCTGCAGGGCTTGACTTGAGACTGCAGGACTTGACTTGAGGCTTCAGGACTTGACTTGTGGCTGCAGGACTTGACTTGAGGCTGCAGGACTTGACTTGTGGCTGCAGGACTTGACTTGAGGCTGCAGGACATGACTTGAGGCTGCGGGCCTTGACTTGAGGCTGCAGGACCTGACTTGAGGCTGCAGGACCTGACTTGAGGCTGCAGGACCTGACTTGAGGCTACAGGACTTGACTTGTGGCTGCAGAACTTTACTTGAGGCCTCCACTGCTCTGGACACACACTATAGGCACGACTTGACTGGACTGAACCTCAGCACAAAAAGAGAGCAGAGCTCAAAGAGAGCAAGGCTAGCTCCACCCAGGGCTTATATGGGGGAGACTAGCAGGGAGCCCATAGGTCACCTATTGGGTCAGCTGATCACTAGTACCTCCTGGGTAACAATCACATGGTACATTTATTAAAGGTACAATACACAATATAATACATAACCTATTCACATGGGGAAGAACAACTGCAGGGGGCCCTGGGGATACTGAGGGACACTGCCTGACAGGGCAGGGAAGGTATGGGAAAACACCATCCCATACTGGGCCACCACATTAGCGTTTCCCACTGTACCGAAGGTATTACACCACGGAGCGCATCCTTCCTTCTTTCTTTTTCAGTCTATCTTTTACTGTTGCAGGGATAGTTGTTGAAATCCATACAGTACAAGGTTTAATGCAAAGGGAAGTACGCAGAGAACCCGGGAAGACTTGTAGTTGCTGCAATGACAGCCCACGCTGAATGAGACTTGGTCCTGACTGACGGACTGACTGAAGATTGTAGGTTCCCCTAGAGCTCCGTGCTTACCGCTAGGCTTTGACTTTCACCTGGGTTTTCTTGAGATTTGTGTGGCTGCAGATTTTAGGCTTCTTTCTTCTCTTTCAAGGCCTCCTCAGATCTCCTAAGACATCTCACTATCCCTCAGTTTGAGCTCTGCACACAGACTCCACTCACACTTAGACTGAACAGCTCCCCCCCCCTATACTACATAAAGGTCAATGTTGGGGGGGGGGGCTCCCATTGATGGGGCCGGGTCACCTGGTACACTCTTCAAAGCTTCCTTAAAGTGATAAATATAATTTGACAAAATATAACACAAAATCACAGTGCAATACAACAAAATACATTATGGAGTAGTGGGGCCTAGAACAGGAACCAAGGGCAATGTTTACCTGACAGGACACACTTCTGTACTGGGACACCACACACTGATGACCAATTTCCCTTTAACAATCTTTTCTAGCTAAAAATGACAAAATGCACGCAGAACGTCACGGACAGTGTAAAGAGTTAACCCAGACATATCATGTATCAATCTAAATGGGGAGATCAGGGCGCACGGTCTCACCTTGGAATAACACTGGTGGCAGAAGGAGCATTAACCCCCGCCCATCCAACCTGTCCTCACTTCTCATGTATCACATACCGTCAGATCCCGCTTGCCTGACTATAATATTTTTTAATCGCCCCGCCGAGCAGTGCCGCCATATAGATCTAGAACGTAATGATTGTTCCTTTGTCAAGCTGTTATCAATTTGTTCCCGCTGATCTAACACCTGTCCGTTCGTTGCGATCAGTCTATTAGTCGGCTTTTTTTTTTAATGTTCGCTATGATTTATGGATGGGTCAGTGAATTTCTCCCCCCGGAATAGCGGCTGAGGTTTTATGACATATGGATTGGTATCACGATCTGTCAGGACGGTCACATAAACTATTGCAGGCGAGAACATTTACATGGCTGGAGAAAACGCACAGGGGCGTACGAATCTTATTGGAAAGTCATATTTGGTCTCTCTAGGGCACTGTTTTACAAACAGCGTGCCTCCGGCTGTTGCGAAACTACAACTCCCAGCATGCCCGGACAGCCTTTGGCTGTCCGGGCATGCTGGGAGTTGTAGTTTCGCAACAGCTGGAGACGCACAGTTTGGAAAACACTGCTCCAGGGGCAGAATAGTAGATAATATGCTAAATCGGAAGAGTGCACAGAATTTTATAAGACAATTAAAGGGGTTCTCCAACATTTAAACACGTATGCCCTTTGCACAGCATAAGGAATAAGTGTCTGATCACAGAGGGTCCGACCTCCGGGACCCCGCACAATCTTCAGAACTGGACCCCGAATTTCCCCACTGTATGGAGCAGTAGCTAGCTGCCGACTTTGCACTCCATGAAGTAGGGGAATTTTGGGCCCTGTTCTGGAGATCCCTGTAGAGGTTTTTGGGGGTCCCAAAGTTCAGACCCCACCCCCATAAGACCAAATAGCAAATACATGCTTAAAGGGGTACTCCCGTGGAAACCTTTATTTATTTTTTTTTACTAAATCAACTGATGCCAGAAAGTTAAACAGATTTGTAAATTACTTCTAATTCTAAAAAATCTTAATCCTTCCAGTACTTTTTATGGGCTGTATACTAAAGAGGAAAGGCTTATTTTTTTTAGATTTCTCTGATGTCATGACCACAGTGCTCTCTGCTGACCTCTGTTGTCCATTTTAGGAACTGTCCAGAGCAGCATATGTTTGCTATGGTGATTTTTTTCCTACTCTGGACAGTTCCTAAAATGGACAGCAGAGGTCAGCAGAGAGCACTGTGGTCATGACATCAGAGAAATCTAAAAAGATAAGCCTTTCCTCTGTGGTATACAGCCCCTAAAAAGTACTGGAAGGATTAAGATTTTTTTAATAGAAGTAATTTACAAATCTTTTTAACTTTCTGGCACCAGTTGATTTAAGAAAAAAGTTTTCAACGGGAGTACCCCTTTAAATGCTGGAGTACCCCTTTCATAATCAGTGGTTAAATGCAATGACATTTAATATTTACAGCCATTTGGAAGTTATTCTGGAACATACATATACACATATATACACACAGACATACATACTTATGTGGGGACACATTGGTGCAAGGTAGAGTTGTCAATTTGTGACGCCAGGGCACCATTAGCCCATGCGCGGTCCGAGGTGGAGACAGCTTCTCCTAGGCCAGACACGGGGGCGGGGGGGTTGTAGGGGTGAAAGAAACAAACCAATGCTGGGTTATGGATAACTGTCTTATACTAAGGCAGGTGTAGATGGTACCACACACAGTGCGGAGCAGAGTAGGAGGGATGCAGTGTAACCCTTGGGAGCCCTATGGCCTTGCTGGGACTTTTGATGCTTTTCACCCATTTGAATTCTATAGACTTGAGATTTGAGACTTGAAGATATCCCACGCTGACTAGGGTTCTGACAAGGTCCAATGACTAACACCGCCAGGGTATGACTCACTTACTGTATGGGGGGACACTTGCATAATGGTGGGGCTGACTTGATTCAGAGACTTCCTCAGGCTTCCCTCTGGATTCACCACACACATATTCCACCTCCTTTCCACACTGTAGCTCCCATGGAGCTTAGCTATGACTGAACTAGACTCTGAGGTAAACTGAAACCAAACTGGGGCAACTCCTCCCCTATATACAGGGCAATTTGGGGGTTCCCACTGGGCAGAAGGGGTCACCTGGTTACTACTGCATCTCCTCCTTAAAGGTACAGTACATAAATAACATAATGAATACAGTAAATATAATAAAGTGCATAAACCTGATAAGCAATGCAACAGTGGGCCCAACACAAGAGATCCGCAGCCCATAGGACAACCTTTGGAGCTGAGACACCGCACATATAGACATATATACATACATACATACAAATGCACACACACACACACACACACACACATATGTATATATCTCTACTTTCATTTTGCATAGGCCTTGTTAAAAATGAAAGAAGCGATCTGATTGGTTGCTATGGGCAACTCAGAAACTTTTCCTCTGGACAGGTTTTGATAAATCTCCCCCATACATCATAGTACATTGCTCATCCGGTATTCACCATAGTATACATATGGCATACGGTGCATTATTGGATTCTATTCTGGCATCGTGACAATAGAAAATCACCTGTTGTCTACTCGCGGTGGTGGCAGCAGGTGGCATTTTGCGATCTGAGCCAAAGGCGCATAAAAATGGGACCTGGAAGGTGTGCATGTACTTTGGAAACAACTCACATATTGTAATGCAGTGTGAATGACAATCACTCATTTACAACCAGTCCTCATGGATCATTTATGAAGGCTTCTGGCAGAGGTTCCCGCTATTTCAAGGGCACAGATACAAGGCGGAAAGATCACTAGAGGTACAGACAGTCCTGATAACTGGATTATAACCTTCCCGTGTAACACATATCAGTATATACATGGAACCATCTCCGTGCTGCTGGCTTTATTACCTATTGGGCCTCCGAGCTCTTATCTCTCTATAGGGGCTCATGAATACTTTACGGTGTAGCCCATACCAACATGATAGCAGTTGTGCGGCCGCCAAATAGCATTAGTTAACCCTTACTGACTACATTTTGCTTTCTTGCAATAAAATCTACATAACCTTTTTGGGAGGAATGGGGAATGTTTTTTTAATTTTTATTAGTCAGATAAGAAGACTTTGCCGAGCTATACTGCAAACTGTGCATTACTGTATCCATGTGGCAGGTGTATGATGTAGATACTTACAATGTTCTTATTACAATGGCCAAGATTTATCAAGCTTAAAGGGGTACACCGCCACTAGACATCTTATCCCCCTATCCAAAGGATAGGGGATAAGATGTCTGATCGCGGGGGGGCCCGCCACTGGGAACCCCCACGATCTCAGCTGCGGCACCCCAGACATCCGGTGCACAGAGCAAACTTCGCTCCGTGCTGGATGACTTGCGATGCAGGGCGGAGGCTCGTGACATCATGGTGATGTCACGGCCATGCCCCCTCAATGCAAGTCTATGGGAGGGGGCATGACGGCCGTCACGCCCCCTCCCATAGACTTGCACTGAGGGGGCGTGGTTGTGACGTCACGAGCGGAGCGCGGCCGTGACGTCACGAACCTCCGATGCTGCACCCCCACGATGAGACATCTTATCCCCTATCCTTTGGATAGGGGGTAAGATGTCTAGGGGCGGAGTACCCCTTTAATCTGCCTACATTCTGGCTCATATTGCACCAAGTCATGCCCAGAAATCTGGATCCTGATCAAGAAACACCATTCTGGAAGACTGTAGAGACTAGACTCAATACTGGATAGAATGGAAATAAAACTTTCCTTCCTTGGAATCTATTTTCCCAGTCTATAATTCATCCTATGTCTTCTAAAAGGTCTAGTGGGAAGAAGGGATGCAACAGAGGACATCTTCTGTGTTGGCTAGCTGTCTAAGTGGGGGACAACCATGACCCTATTTCTTTATGTATGGGAGAGCACTACAGAGGTTGTCACCACAAGTTCCCAGCTCTAAAAAGAAATATAGTTTAGTCAGAGGAGAAAACAGCTGAACAAGGATCCCTCTGCATACAATAAACTCTTCAGTGACCTACGGTCAGAGTTAGTGCTGTACACCCTGTCAGATAGGGTATTGTACTGTAAGTGAGTAACAGTAAGCCAACCTTCCAGGCCTTCCAAAGGAAAGTTCAAACTATTCGCACTGTATCCTTTCTGCAACTGCATCTCCATTTTACACATGCAAAAAGCACACTGAAAACTTCCTAGTCAGTATAGCTGGTAAAAAAGAAACTCCTAAAGCGACATTGGGGGAGATTTATCAAAACCTATGTAGAGGAAAAGTGGTGCAGTTGCCCATAGTAACCGGTCAGATTGCTTCTTTCATTTTACAGAAGCCTGTGGAAAATGATAGAAGTGATCTGATAGGATGCTGGGGGCAACTGCACCAAAAATCTCCTTGAATGTTCAGAAAAGTTCCAAGCTGGAATTCCACGGTGTGAATTTAACATTCGTGTGAATGGGTCTCTGCGAGACCCGTTCACACTGCGGAATTTCAGCGGCGGACAATTCCACCACTGAAATTGTTCCACGCAAAGAAAGAACATGTTCATTCTTTGCGCGGATTCTGCGAGTACTGCATAGTTGTCAATGTTGACAGCTCAGTGCCCCGCGGCCCTAGCGCCGAAGTATTTTCGGCGGCAGCCGCCAGACGGAATCTCCCCTCGCTGAATTCAGCGAGCAGAGATTCCGCAGTGTGGACGCACCCGCACTTCACACTACGGAGACAAAGGAGTGCTTGGGTTTACAGGGTAAAATAATGAAAAACATCACTATCTACCCCTAAGGGACTACTATACCTGTGGTATCCCAGTACCGGAGTGTGTCCTGTCAGGTAAATGTTGCTTCCTGTGCCTGCACTGGGCCCTGCTGCTCAGGTGATGCCTTAATATTCATTATAGTCTTTGTTAATTTGTTATATTTTGCACTGTATTTTTAATAAATGTACAGGATATCTGTTAAGAAGTATGATGTAGCGTACCCATTTGACCCTGATTGCCCAATGGGAGGCACCCTAGCTAGGCCATATATAGTGTAGGGGGATGAGTTATTCAGTCTAGTTAAGCTTAGTCTTAGTCTAGCTGTAGACTAGTGTGGAGTGCAGAGCTAAGTGTGAGTTGTAGTGTAGAGAGGAGTCAACAACTATGGACAACTGGTCAACTTCCCCTCTACACAGATTTTGATAAATCTCCCTCAAGGGGGGGAATTTTAGGGTGTTATTTTGTAGTATGGCTTTACATCTGGCCTATCAGTCCGCAGGGCAGAGAAGCTCCCACTATTGTGCTGCTGATAGGACGTAGGGGAAAATGTGTTTTCTTTGTTGAAACGTAGTAAAGCATCACAAAGATGATAAAAATGTGGTATTTTAGTTATCACAACGACCTGTAGAATAAAGTTAACATATTTTTTTAGTAATGAAAAATTGTGGGGACATTTCTATTGGGATCTGAGGATGGGATAGGAGGTCAGGCTATGAGGTCGCAATACAAGGATAGATATAAGGAAGGGATGTGAGGTCGATATATGAGAACTAGATATGAGGACAGACGAGTTTTATTGTTGCTTTTCCTGTCCCACAAGTTTTAAGTAGGAAGACCATAATCATCTTGTATTTTATAAAATCTTAAATAATAAATGACCCATCATAGGATAAAACAATATAATAAAATAAAAACACTAATATAATGTGATCATTCTAAGGTAAAATTTGATTCCTACATCCAAAACTACATTAGGAATCCTATGCAACATGCCAGATGCAAAATAAGGGTTATGTAGTGTTATTTAGGATCAAGGATATACTGTATAACATATTTCATCAATGTAACACAAAGTAAATGGAGCAAAAACAGCAAAAAAAAAACAACTAACAAAAACAAATAAAAAATCTGTGACCATACCACTTCAGTGTGGGCGCAAAGAGAAACAACAAATTTGATAAACAGCTTTACATTCACCCCCAGGAATTGTCAGAAAATGTTCAAACGGAAAGAGAAGTGAATATAAGTGACAATAAAGGTTAATGTGGAAAGGTTCCTTTCTAAACCTGTAATTCACGCATTGTGATGTGTCGCCTTCCTGGTTAACACTGGAATATTCTATGGGCACAATATATTCCTAGAACTCATACTACGACTTCATGTTACTCCTGTTAATGGAACATTATCTCTGTCATTGGTGGTCTCCATACTGTGGACCTCCAGATATTGGTCTCCATACTGTGGACCTCCAGATATTGGTCTCCAAACTGTGGACCTCCAGATATTGGTCTCCAAACTGTGGACCTCCAGATATTGGTCTCCATACTGTGGACCTCCAGATATTGGTCTCCATACTGTGGACCTCCAGATACTGGTCTCCAAACTGTGGACCTCCAGATATTGGTCTTCAAACTGTGGACCTCCAGATATTGGTCTCCATACTGTGGACCTCCAGATATTGGTCTCCAAACTGTGGACCTCCAGATATTGGTCTCCAAACTGTGGACCTCCAGATATTGGTCTCCAAACTGTGGACCTCCAGATATTGGTCTCCAAACTGTGGATCTCCAGATATTGGTCTCCAAACTTTGGACCTCCAGATGTTGGTCTCCAAACTGTGGACCTCCAGATATTGGTCTCCAATCTGTGGACCTCCAGATATTGGTCTTCAAACTGTGGACCTCCAGATATTGGTCTCCATACTGTGGACCTCCAGATATTGGTCTCCAAACTGTGGACCTCCAGATGTTGGTCTCCAAACTGTGGACCTCCAGATGTTGGTCTCCAAACTGTGGATCTCCAGATGCTACAAAACTACAACTCCCAGCATGCCCAGACAGCCTCTGGAGGTTCACAGTTTGGAGACCACTGCAATACAGTACAGAAGACTATGGCATAGAGGATGTGGGTCTCCAAACTGCGGACCTCCAGGTGTTAGTCTCCAAACTGTGGACCTCCATTTGTTTTAAAACTACGACTCCCAGGATGCATCCCGGGAGTTGTAGTTTTGTGACATCTGAAGGTCCACAGTTTGGAGACCACTGCTATACAGTACAGAAGACTATGGCATACATGGTGCCATCTGTTCAAAACTAAACCATGTATGGGCCAACTATAGTAAAATAGTCTATATGTGGTGCCACATATACATCTTGCCCTATTATAGGATATTATTGCCCTAATCTTAGGCAAAGTGATCATCCCGCTCCTGGACCCACCTCTTCTTAACCCTCCCTAATGCCTAGGAGGAACCACCCTAGCTATTATGCCCACATCTAAACTAGAGTCCTAGCACACTGTCCGCATCTGCAACCAGACAGTAACCCTACCCTGGAAGATTTTGAACAAAGAGCTGAGCTTGTCCGCTCCACCACTTCCGACCACTATTGTACACATGTGCTATCGGAACCTGCCGGTCCTGCCCCGGCTTCACCACACAAATCCAAATGAAGAATGTCCGGCACCAGATGTGCAGATAAAACTTGCTTTATTAATGCTTGCAAGGAGTCACAATACAGACAAGGAATGACTGACGCGTTTCGCACCGTCAGGTGCTTAGTCGTTTACCCTGCTAGATTAGTACAAAAGTAATGCTGTAGCCAGTACACACTGAAAGGCTGCCCAAGATACCACTGTTGTTTGCCAAAACAAAAAAGTATAAGTATAACCAAGCAAGATACCAGTGATATTAAGCAAAGAAATAGCAGTCAGTCATTAATCATAAAATACTTGACCGTCCCAACGTGTTTCTTCCAACAGGAATCCACAGGGCACAATACAGGAATATCCATAATAATGGAGATGCAGTGAAAATGCGGTAAGATAGCCTCTGGAACTTGGGCCACATTACCATTGATAGTTCCCATGGCTGGTGCAAAGATTTTTGCCACTCTAGGCGAAAGCTTATTTCACCGCCCTTGACCCTGTCCATTGGCTCCGCCCTTTGACACACTTACTACTGGTGACACACTATAACAAAACTCATCCTGATATAATTACCTTACTACTGGGGTTACACACTGTAACAAATCTCCTCCTCCTCATGTAATCTCCATACTACTGGGGTGACACACCGTAACAAACCTCCTCCTCATGTAATCTCCATACTACTGGGGTGACACACTGTAACAAACCTCCTCCTCATGTAATTACCTTACTACTGGGGTGACACACTGTAACCAACCTCCTCCTCATGTAATCTCCATACTACTGGGGTGACACACTGTAACAAACCTCCTACTCATGTAATCTCCATACTACTGGGGTGACACACTGTAACAAACCTCCTACTCATGTAATCTCCATACTACTGGGGTGACACACTGTAACAAACCTCCTACTCATGTAATCTCCATACTACTGGGGTGACGCACCATAACAAACCTCCTCCTCATGTAATTACCTTACTACTGGGGTGACACACTGTAACAAACCTCCTCCTCATTTAATTACACTTGGATGTTCTTATTACATTTCTGGCCAATATGAATGAAGTTACTGTCTTTTTGAACTATTTATGATTTTTAAGGGGCTTATAAATATGTGATTTCCTCATTGAAAAATTCGGAGGTTGATTTATGTGGCCGTACGTGGTTAATAGCAACCTGCGATGACTTATGAGTATGGTTTTCTCTAATGAGACATTGGACATTAGATGTCTCTTCCTAATAGAAAGTTTGAAATCAAAGTAGTTTCTCTTCTCTAAGGGACACTTAGCGGACCATGAAGACGTAACATGAGAAAAGAATTTAGAGCTTCCTTAAAGGGGTATACCGGCCAAATACATCTTATCCCCTATCCAAAGGATAGCAGATAAGATGTCTGACCGCGGGGGGGGAGGGGGGGGGGGGTCCCAGCTCCGTGCAGCACCCACATTCTATGTGGGGCAGCTTCTCCAGTCTTGGAAACTTCTTTGTTTCCAGGATTGGAGACGTGACGTCAGGCCATGCCCCCTCGTAACGTCGCACCATGCCCCCTTCATTCATGTCTATAGGAGGGAGCGTGACGGCCGTCACGCCCCCTCCCATAGACATGAATGGAGCGGGCGTGGCGTGACATCCCGGAAACAGCACTGGAGACGTGACGTGACGTCAGACGTGATGTGACACAGATGTTTCCGAGGCTGAAGATGTAGCCCCGCGATCAGACAACTTATTCCCTTATCCTGGGGGTGTATGGGAGTGGCTGGCCTGTCAGTACCGGATCTGTTGCGGAGCAATGTGAGACTTGGTAATGCGATGTATTCAGGGTGTTCCTGGCAGGGTACCCCCCTGTCATCTGACTGTTACCTAATCTGATGTACCTAACGAAGAAAAGTGTTTTCCTTTAGAAACGCGCTGTCCTGCCTGAACCTTTTTATATGAATAAACACCGCAACCTGTTGCACCCCGATGCACTGCCCTATACTCATTTGGTGAAGCGCTACCAGCCTAAATCAGATCACGGGGGGGGGGGGTACCCTGCCAGGAACACCCCGAATACATCTGCATTACAAAACCTTTATGTCATTTCTTTTCTACAATATCTAAGCACATTCTTAAAGGGGTACTCCAGCGCTAAGACATCTTATCCCCTATCCAAAGGATAAAGGATAAGATGCCTGATCGCAGGGGTCCGCTGGGGACCCCCGTGATCTTCCACGCCGCACCCGTTAGAATCAGCCCGGAGTGTGGTCGCGATCATGGATAGGGGATAAGTGTTAATCACACTGCAGATGTCCTTTAATAAATAAGTTTCGATGGATATCTCCATTAAGAAATGCCCGTATACCGAATACTAATTCTGCTGGTGACATAAAATTCCTTGAAATTCCCTTTTCTCTGTTTTATTGCCGGCAATTAATCCTTATGATTTTATAGCCGCTCCGTCTTCTGTGTTGTGTTTATGGAGGGAAGTTGATGAGTTCTACATAATCAGGAGAAGAGATTAAACACAGACCGCGCAATTACCATTCTCATCCGTCCTGGTTCCTTGGAAGTCAGCAAGAAAATTCTGCTGTTCTACATCTTCCTCCGCAATGTGGAGAGAGAATTTTCTTTCCTCGAGCCGTCACATTGCTCCTCCACAGTTACTCCGCTGACATTATCCATTCTGACACACACAAGTTATTTCTGGACATGGAAAGTGACAATGTCATGGGTCAGAACCGAAAAAACTTCACTGACATTTTACAAGTTTCAGTTCAATGGCTGCGGCAGAGGAGATGAAAGTGGAAATTCCAAAGAGTTTAAACATTTTGGGTGGAAAAAAATGTAATTCTTGTGACATTAGACGCCTCGAAAGGACGTTGGCTTTGGTTCTCCTACCTGATCTCAATGTGTAGTAGGGATAATTGTTTTTATTGTAATTTGGTGGAGCAAATATTTATGTGCAGACAATGCAGGAATCCATTTTGCTAAAATAAAGGGGTACTCCACCCCTAGACATCTTATCCCCTATCCAAATCATAGGGGATAAGATGTCTGATCGCGGGGGTCCCGCCGCTGGGGACCCCCGCAATATAGCATGCGGCACCCACCTGTTTCTGCTCCGAAAGCACTGGAGGGTCTGGGTCCCGACCACTGGAACGGAAGTTCGTGATGTCACGACTCCGCCCCGTGTGACGTCACGCCCCATCCCCTCAATGTAAGTCTATGGGAGGGGGCGTGACGGCCATCACGCCCCCTCCCATAGACTTGCATTGAGGGGACGGGGCGCGATGTCACGGACTTCCATTCCGGTGGTCGGGACCCAGACCCTCCAGCGCTTCCGGAGCAGAAACAGGTGGGTGCCGCATGCTATATTGCAGGTGTCCCCAGCGGCGGAACCCCCGCGATCAGACATCTTATCCTTTATCCTTTGGACCCCTTTAAAGGAGTTATCTTGTGTGGTGGCCCAGTGCGGGATGGTGTTGCCCCGTACCTTTCCTGACCTGTCAGGCAGTGTCCCTCAGTGTCCCAGGGCCCCTGTAGTTGTTTCCCCATTTGTATATATGTTGTATATTAAAAGATGTGACAAAGTCCAAGTATAAGGCACAGCTCACTCGTACGCCCTTCCTGCGTCTCGGACAAGACTGAACCACGACTCATATAATGATATGAAAATGAAGAGATGTCCAGCGCAGGTTCCAAGCAATGCAGAATTTATTTATTCAGCAGTGACACAACATGATGACAGGTAGGTGACGCGTTTCAGTCTGTGGCCTTAGTCATTAAAATATGTCCTATGCCTTTATTAAAATGTGCCAAGTGATATGTCATGTGATTGTTACCCAGGAGGTACCAGTGACCAGCTGACCCCAAAGGGGACCTATGGGCTCCCTGCTAGTCTCCCCCATATAAACCCTGGGTGGAGCTTCTCTCTGTTGTTCCTGCTGAGGTCTAGTAAAGTCGTGCCTAGTGTGTGTGTCCAGAGTAGTGGAGGCCTCAAGTCAAGTCCTGCAGCCACAAGTCAAGTGCAAGTAAGATAAAGTCATCGTCCTGTCACAAGTCAGTCAAGTCATCTGTCTACCCAGCGTGGCCTGCACTAAATTCTTCCGTACAACTACAAGTCCAAGAAAACATGTGAGGTCCTCCTGTGTCACTGGTCACCTCCATGGGCCCTGGCTGTACTGCATAGACTGTTCCAACTGTCTACCCTCAGTAAAGCTACCGTTCTCCGTAACTTGGTGTCGGTGTCTTCATTGCACCCGTGCCCAGCCCAGGATCCAGCGTTATACCTTCGGGTGGTTAAGAATAAACCATGCCCTGGCATCATGAATACAAGGGGTTAATACCATCTGCCCCTAGGGTAACAACATCTGCCCTGCACCTCATGCCCTCCATACCACACTTGGTATTAAAGAAGCAAAGAAAAAGTGTTTTATTTTGCCCCTATCATGCACACTCACCATCACTAGTCATACAGTGCCATCTGTTTTATTCCAGCTCAGCTGCATATATGGGTTTTATTACTCTAATTTGGTCATCTGATCACCAGTCTGACTCACAAAGTTACTGTGCTTAAAGGGGTTCTCCACCACAAAGTGATTTTAGTACGTACCTGGCAGACAGTAATGGACATGTTTAGGAAGGATCTGCGCTTGTCTTGGGGCTAAATGGCTATGTTGTGAGATTACCATAATACTGTGACTATCTTTTTGTGAACTGGCTATATCCTGTTGAAGTCCATTCTTTCAAATTATAATCCCATAGTTTCTTGTTTGTGAGTGTGAGGTCCTTTTTCTTCCTCGCACGCACCAGCCACCCCACCCACTGTGCTTCCTTCAATGCAATAGACCAGTGTTTTCCAACCAGGGTGCCTCCAGCTGTTGCAATTTCTTACAGAAAGATCTCTCTTCCACCTAGCGGTTGCTCCACCCATTTAAGCAGACAGGCTCCCTATGAACACCTGGCTAGTGATGCAATGTCTCGGGTCACACTGCAACCTGGGAAAACCCGAGACAACACTCATTGTGTATGCTGATAAAAATAATGTGGGGGCAAAAATCACAGACAAATTGGGGGATCACCATGAAACACAGGTACAGACACTATATTATGTACTACACTAACTTTACAGCCCCTGTAACACAGTCAAATGGAAAAAAGAAATCCCGGAATACCCCTTTAATGTGAGTCATAGGATGTCAGTTCTGGGTCAGCTGACTTTCTGTGAATAAGATTACATCATCCTCCCTTCCCCACACAGATCTGTATACCTGCGATCTCTACAGGATCAGAATATATTGTAGATATACCCAACCCCTTGCTCTACCTGTATACTGCTGCTGCAACAAGGTCCTGTTACTTTCTCTGTCAGGGCTTGACTTTCCACTGTACGAGGGATCACGTGCAGAATGGCTGGATAGAAGTGAGAAGAGATTTGCTCTGGGCCCTCCCTTCTCCACACAACTTCAATTCTTTACCACACTTGTGCTCAGCTTACAGCTCAATGCTGAACTGGGGCAACTCCTCCCCCACTAAACTATATATTACAGTATTTAGGAGTTCCCATTGGCCAGGCAAGGTCACATGGCTTACACTGTTCCTCTGCTCTTAAAGGTACAACACATATAAATAACATATCTTACAGCGCATATAAGAAACATAATATAATATATGACAAAGTGCTTGAACCATAGAAATACAGCAGACAGTCACTTAGTGGGCCCAACATTTGTGCTGCAGGCATGTCCGAGGAGATCCGCAGCCCACAGGACAGCCTTTGGTGCTGGGACACCACAGGTGCACAGGATGAGATAGCACTTGGGTCTGTCAGGGTATCACTGCTATGAGGACAGGGTATGAGGATGGGATAAGGGATATGAGGACGCGATATGAGGTCGGAAAATACCGGATATGAGGATGAGATATGAGGTCAGGATATAAGGACAGGATATACGGATGAAATATGAGTTTGAGATATAAGGACAGGATATACGGATGAAATATGAGTTTGAGATATAAGGACGGGATATGAGGATGAGATATGAGGTTGGGATATTAGTACCGGATATGAGGATGAGATATGAGGTCAGGATATAAGGACAGGATATACGGATGAAATATGAGTTTGAGATATAAGGTCAGAATATAAGGACAGGATATAAGGACAGGATATACGGATGAGATATGAGTTTGAGATATAAGGACAGGATATGAGGTCGAGATATGAGGTCAGAATATAAGGACAGGATATACGGATGAGATATGAGTTTGAGATATAAGGACAGGATATGAGGATGAGATATGAGGTCAGGATATAAGGACAGGATATAAGGACAGGATATGAGGTCAGAATATAAGGACAGGATATATGGATGAAATATGAGTTTGAGATATAAGGACAGGATATAAGGACAGGATATAAGGACAGGATATGAGGTCAGAATATAAGGATAGGATATAAGGACAGGATATGAGGTCAGAATATAAGGACAGGATATAAGGACAGGATATGAGGTCAGAATATAAGGACAGTATATACGGATGAAATATAAGGACAGGATATAAGGACAGGATATAAGGACAGGGTATGAGGTCAGAATATAAGGACAGGATATAAGGACAGGATATGAGGTCAGAATATAAGGACAGGATATACGGATGAGATATGAGTTTGAGATATAAGGACAGGATATGATTAGACTAGGACTCTGCTAGTAATAATTTAAAGTCAGAGTTTAAAGAACAATAAGTAATCTTCATCAGACCATGAGTGGGACACTGCAATAGTATATGTAATGCATTATTATTATTTTATATGCATCCATTTTGTATTCTTGTCCTTAACCGTTGTAGTTTCTTGTGGTTCACCCTTAAATAAATATATCAATTCCAATTAAGTGGAATTTGTGGAAAAAGGCAGAATCCCATTTTCCACCTTCCCCCCTGTAACCAATCTGGCGGCACAGTTCAGTAACACGTGTATTATTTTGTATTTACAGCGTTCCTCTGAGTAGCTCATAAAATAGCTGCTCTTCTTTGTGCTCTGTGTATTAGGAGTCATATTTCTATTTAGCTTTAATGGATTCTCATTCCACAGTCATAAATTAGAGATTAATGATCGCTACATGCAATCGGAAAATTTTACTTGTAAACATCATTTTTTCCCCATGCAATGAAGCCAATGTAATCTCTGAATAATTGCATCCCGTCCGAGAACAGAATTTTAATACTGGACATTAAATCTTCTAAACAATTTATACATGCGGCAAATAGCGGCGATGAAACGTGCACATATGTGGCGACTGGCGAGGTTCCTGCGCGGTTCGTTTGCTTGTAGTTAATTAAAAGATATTCTGAATTCTTCCATATCAGTATACAGGACCTGTATACAGGTAAGAAAGGGGGAATCCCAAGGGGACAGGGCCGATTCTTCCCCTGTGATACTTTACAACAGTGTTTCCCAACCAGGGTGCCTCCAGCTGTTAAAAACAAAAACTCCCAGCATGCCCTGACAGGCTGTGACGCTCGCTTTCTAGCGGGTAAGTACTTGCTTCTATCATCAGCTATGGACTACCATTACTGGTGAAGATCAGCGATCGCACTGATGTCCGCCATTAGAGAGATAGATCGATCTGAGATAGATAGATAGATAGATAGATAGATGCGATAGATATACAGTGATCCCTCAACTTACAATGGCCTCAACATACAATAGTTTCAACATACAATGGTCTATTCTGGACCATTATAAGTTGAAATAAGACTCAACATACAATGTACAGACAGTCCAGATCTGTGAAATGTGTCAATGGCTGGAAGAACCGACCAATCAGAATGGGCATTTTACTGGTAAAACAACTGTATTACTGAAGCGTATGCACTGACTGGTGTCTGGTAGCACCCCCTACAGTACAGGGAGGTATTACATGTTCTGTACTCTTTACCTGTATTACTGAAGTGTATGCACTGACTGGTGTCTGGTAGCGCCCCCTACAGTACAGGGAGGTATTACATGTTCTGTACTCTTTACCTGTATTACTGAAGTGTATGCACTGACTGGTGTCTGGTAGCGCCCCCTACAGTACAGGGAGGTATTACATGTTCTGTACTCTTTACCTGTATTACTGAAGTGTATGCACTGACTGGTGTCTGGTAGCGCCCCCTACAGTACAGGGAGGTATTACATGTTCTGTACTCTTTACCTGTCCCAGGGTTACCTGCTTCTTTGGACACCATGTAAGGGTGACTCCATGTTACTTTTTTAGGACATTGCATGTACTGTACAGGACCCTGAAGACCAGTGTTTTCTCAAGCAGGGTACCCCCAGCTGTTGCAAAACTACAACTCCCAGCATGCCCGGACAGCCAAAGGCTGTCCGGGCATACTGGGAGTTGTAGTTTTGCAACAGCTGGAGGCTCTCTGCTTGGGAAACACTGACATAGACAGTGATTTACAGCTCCCAGCAGATCTTTCTTACCTTTATATGTAAGGATTTGCTTTATCTATATTAGTTATCTACTTATTTTTCTTTAACTCTCACTTTTTCCTATTTTTTGGATGACATTTTTGTGCCTTTAGAACCAATTACCAGTTTTCCATAGAGTTCTGGTCTCAACATACAATGGTTTCAACATATGATGGTCGTCCTGGAACCAATTAATATTGTAACTTAAGGGACCACTGTATAGATAGATAGATAGATAGATAGTTAGATAGATATAGATAGATAGATAGATAGAGAAAAAAATATCGGAAGAGCAGCACAACCAAATGTAAAAAATAAATAGATGCAAGCGGCCAACGGTCTTTGGTCAGAGGTCCAGATCCAGACAAAGCAAACAATGGCTGCAATACTCAAAATGCAGTGAAAAAACAGGTGGTTGCTTTATTCCATAGTGAAATACAAATGCAATGTTTCCGCTGCCTGTGCAGCCTTTTTCAAGAATACAAAGTGACTAAAAACAGAGATATATATCTAGGACCACCCCTAACCTGGTGTGGAGTAACGGTGTGGCTGTCAATAAATCATGAATTCATATACATCCTATAAAATACTGTAATAAAGTGCCAATAGATCAAGGTGCATAGTTCAGAGACATTAAACATTGTCCAGACAATTAAAGTGTTAATAAAGTTGCTGTGCAAGATAAAAAAAAAAAACATCTTAAAAACATGGATCATGCTTGATTGCTCATTATATAATGCATAATTAACAGTGGGGGCAAAGTTCACGGCGGAGCACTCACCAGATAGTACTGTAAATATGGAGATCCCACGCCAAACCGGCATACTGCAGCCGCGGTGCTGTGTAGTATGGGAATAGGTGTCCATCAATGGAAGACCTCAAATCAGGTCACATGTGCCGCATCGCCCGTTTGTGCGGGCGCATGCTCATTAATGAAAACTGTATTACTTAGTCAGCACAGGTGTCTGACAGCCTAAGCTGGTCAAAGGCTGACAAGATAGTGAAAAACGCTATTGTGGTGAGGGTGTGATGCAAAGGGCAGATGTAATTACCCTAGGAGCAGATGGCATCAACCCCTTATATTCGTGACGCCAGGGCGAGGTTTAACCTCAATACCATCCAAAAGTATACCGCTGGATCCTGGGCTAGGCACGGGGGCAATAATGACTCCGATGCCAAGTTACGGATAACGGTAGCTTTACTTAGGTTAGACAGGGGGGAAAGTCTATACAGTTTAGCCAGGATCCTTTGGTTACTTGCAGGTTTGTAGCTTGTGGCTGCAGACTGGACTTGAGGTCTCCTATGACTCTGGACATACACTTAGGCACGACTTGACTGGACCTCAGCAAAGACTAAGAGAGCAGAGGCTCCACCCAGGGCTTATATGGGGGAGACTCTGGTGGGGTCCCATTGGTCACCCCTAGGTCATCTGGTCACTGATACCTCCTGGGTAACAATCACATGACAAATCACATGGTAAACAGTCTTAAAGGGGTACTCCCGTGGAAAACTTTTTTTTTTTTTAAATGAACTGGTGACAGAAAGTTAAACAGATTTGTAAATTACTTCTATAAAAAAAAATATTTACCCTCCCAGTACTTATTAGCAGCTGTATGTTGCTAATAATTCTATTCTTTTTAATTTCTTTTTTGTCTTGTCCACAGTTCTCTCTGCTGACACCTCTGTCCATGTCAGGAACTGTCCAGAGCAGCATAGGTTTGCAATGGGGATTTTCTCCTGCTCTGGACAGTTCCTGATATGGGCATCACATGTCAGCAGAGAGCACTGTGGACAAGAAAAAAAAAAGAAATTCAAAAAGAATAGAATTTCCTCTGTAGTATACAGCTGCTAAAAAGTACTGGAAGGGTTACGATTGTTTAATAGAAGTAATTTACAAATCTGTTTATCTTTCTGGCACCAGTTGATTTGAAGAAATGTTTTCCACTGGAGTACCCCTTTAAAGATATAACACTCTTACATATATAACATAGGGATTATATACAATTACAATAAACAGAAGCAAGGGGGGTCCAGGGGACACTGCAGGAGGCTGCCTGACAGGGCAGCAAGGGTACGGGGTAACACTTCCCATACGGTGCCACCACATTATTAAGTTCGAGTGGGGAGGTGTGAATGAGGACAACAAAAGAAGTAATTATCAAGTGGAACATAAGGAAATACATTTAAAAAGACTGAAAGAGTCCTGATAAAGAAAGAGGGAAAATATTGTCAAATAAAACAAAGTGTGAACAATAACAATAGAATGAGAAATGGTAGTAAATAACACATAAATTGCAGAGGGCAAAAAAAAAAAAAGAAAAAAAAAAAGGAAAATATGAAATAAAAGAAAAAGAATATGAAAAAATAAAATAAACAATGTTCTAATAAAAATAAAAAATAAACAGAACGAAAAGCTGAAAATAAAAATAAAATGAAGTAAACAAAATAAATTTCATTGCAGCACCACAAAGGTATATGTTATTAACAGTCTCTCCTCGTAGGTGCCCTAGGTTCACTTGAACAAAGAGATATATAATTCTCAAACATATTTACAGCTTGGCACGATTTCACTGTCTTGGCGGGTGCAGAAGAAAACGCACTCAGCCCTACCTTCAGCGACATATGTGATGCAAACCATGCACAACATTGTCATCCGAAGCTAAAATTGTGGCTCTAAGCTACAATAATTGGGCTCAAGGACCAAAGATATGCAATGATTCGCACCTACAGGGGCCTGATTGGAGACCTGATCAAATAGTGGTGTTACCAATGTATATATATATATATATATATATATATATATATATATATGTAAAAAAAATACAAAATAATAATAAAGGAAAAACAAGAAAAAAATAAAATATAGGAATAATGATTAAGAAATAACAAAAAAAAAATAAGGAAGATAAAAATGAAAAATGGGCAAGAGGACTAATTAATCATAAATAAATATAACTATGGAAGGGAATTCAATGTATTTAATGAAAAAGGCCTATGAAATATGTGCACATTTTGGAATATGTGACACTTCCAATTGTCTTCAAAAAATGTCACGCATTTCAGTCCCAACACCGACAATTACTGCCACATTATATGTTGTAAGCATGTAAACCTCCATCCCACATGATGGAGGTGTACAGGCCGTTAAGCAGTCTATTTCACCGGATTTCTCTCAATATAAAGTGGACTTCATTATTTCACTTCTTGAACTAATTTTACACAATAACAAATTTTTATTTAATGATGCTTTTGATGTACAGACCATGGCACCGCCATGGGCATTAAAGTGACACCCACGTATGCAAACATGGTGCTAAAGGACACTAACGTCTATACGTCCCACCACTCCAGCCCTGTGCTGGGGTTGTGGTGCTTTATTGACAATATTTTTTTGATTTGGACTGGCACTGACACTGAACTCACATCTTCATCAATACCTTAATTTTGTTGACCCCAACATTAAATTTACATTGACCACGATGAAGAATCCAGCTCCGGCTGGAGAAGAAGATTTCCGGATAAACCCTCTTTTGAGGTTTTCCTGAATGTACTCTGTCATGGCTTGTGTTTCCGGGGCAGAAAGTGGGTAAATCCTACCACGGGGCGGTGTGGTACCAGGGAGCAAGTCGATAGGGCAGTCGTAGAGTCTATGTGGAGGTAAGACCTCTGCTTGCTTTTTACAAAAGACGTCAAACAAGTCCTGATAGGCCTTAGGAAGACCTGGCAATGGAGTAGCAATGGAGACTTGGCAGGAAAGAACTGGGTGGAGACATCGCTTGTGGCAAGAAGATCCCCAACTCTTAATGTCCCCGGTGGCCCAGTTGAGGCTAGGTGAGTGACGTTGGAGCCAGGGCAAGCCCAGAAGAATTTCAGAAGTACAGTTGGGCAGCACAAAAAATTCAATATGTTCATGATGGTGAGCTCCAACACTCATGAGCAGCGGTTTAGTGCGGTAACGCACGGTGAAGACCAGCCTCTTTCCGTTGATGGATGAAATGAAGAGAGGTTTGACAAGACGGGTAAAAGGAATATTGAATCTGTTGATTAGGGAGGCTTCAATGAAACTTCCTGCTGAACCAGAGTCCAAGAAGGCCACAGCGGAGAAGGAAGTATTAGTATTAGCGGGTATAGCAATCCGCACAGGTATAATCAGTCGTGGAGAGGAAGAATTCACACCTAGCAACGCCTCTCCAACGTTAACTAGGTGCGAGCGTTTCCCTGACATGGAGGACAAATAGGACAGTCCTTTAGGAAATGTTCGGTACTAGCACAGTACAGGCACAGGTTTTTTTTCCTACGGCGAGTCCTCTCTTGTTGGGTCAGGCGAGACCGATCCACTTGCATAGCCTCCTCGGCGGAAGGCAC